>NW_007247513.1:352736-403315 GCF_000164805.1 Carlito syrichta
CTTCTTCCCCCTCATCCTATTCCTCCCCTCCTCCTCCTTCTTCTTAACAAGATCTTGCTCTTTCACCCAGGCTAGAGTGCAGTGGTACAATAATAGCTGACTGCAGCTTTGAACTTCTGTGGTTGTTCAAGTGATCTTCCTGTCTTGATTCCCAAAACACTGAAATTATAAGTGACAGCCACTGCATCAGGTCCATAATTTCCCTTTTAGAATTCCCATTCTCTTCTCATTAAAATTCCTCTTCTAATCTAATTGCATATGTTCTCTGCATCCTTTGGTTATTTCTCCCCACCCTCAACCATGGGCCTCACGTATATTCATTGCTAATCAGGTCTGGAACTCTAACATTGAAAGTTCCCTCACTGTCTTATTATTACCTCTGCAAAGTACTACTAAGTGTGTGCTGAATTTGGAGTATATTGCGATTTTACTTATGTTCCTGCATTTCAGTTTCTTCTTTAATTATGCTAACAAAATCATTGGTATACCAGATTATAGAATTATAGGAATACATATATGAGGTAGGTGAATGTATGGTAAACTCCACCACTATTGCAAGATATATAGGAAGCATTCTTATAACCAGACAGAAAGACTGGGGGTACCAGGCAGTTACTGGCAAACTAAGATAATAGCTAATATTAACTCATTTTACTAGCTCCAGTGGAATATATGACCCTATGTTGGTAAATGTACAAGGTAATGTATTGTTGCTTTAGTGCTTCAAAGGTACAAGCCCATTTTCAAATTTTATTTTACTTTTAGACTGCCCGAACTTTTGAGCCTCTAGTAAATTTTACAGAGGCAGTGAAGGTAAATATACTATGGTCCTCGGAGCCAAATTGCCTGAGTTTGAATACTGTTCCACTAAAATGTATCACTGATGTCTTAGGAAACCTACTTAATCTTTTTGTGCCTTTGTTTCTTTGTCTTTAAAATGTTAATAATATGAGTATCTATATCAAAGGGTTGCTGTGGATTAAACTAATTAACATATATCAATAAAGCTTTGACATATTTGTCAGAAGGCACACACTCAGTATAGGTTAGTGATTGTTATGAGTAAATATTTAACCTTTCTGATACTTTATTCTCTTACCAGTAAAGCAGAAATACTAACATATACCTTGTTGTGAGTGTTAGATTAAATATGTTAATGTAGGCAAAAGCATTTATCACACCTATGAGACAGGTAAAGACCCAGAGATGTGTCTCTTTCTCTATGTCCTGAGGTTAAGAAAACTTTTTCTTAAACCCAGGTGCTATTGAAGGAAGGAGGTAGAGAGTAACACAACAGCAGATAGTCCTGAATAAGGGGTTAAAATTTGAATTGATTGACTACCCAAAGGAACTGATAATAATTTGAAATATATATATATAATTTTTTAAAATTGAGCATGAGAAGACTTCTTGAATCAGAAAATTTTAGTCCCTTTCCTTTAGTTAGTAGGACAGGTATTTATAAAGAATTACAAATTGGGGGATTTGGACAAGATGGCAACTGGACAGGTTGGACTGTGAGAGTCTCCACAAAAGCAAGTGTCCATAAAAATTATCTGTATGAGTAGGTGTGTGCTGGTGGGAGAGTGACAGTCTATATGAGGGGAGGCTGGGGCTCCTGCACCCAGGGCCCCCCTACGAAGGTGACTGCAAGCCCCTCCATCCTGAGATTTGAGCTTCCAGCATTCAAGATCATCTGCTTTTCATGGGACTCTCCTTAGAAGAGTCTGCTGAATCCAGCTGGTTCTCATTGCTGGTGCCTGAGCCACACCATCACCTGTTATAGCAGATCATCTGGAGCCCTGTATCTGATCAGTGGAGAGAGAAGATCAGAAGGAGCCAGAGAGAAGCCCCATGCCTGTTGAAGAAATGCTGACCGCAGCCATTTTCTCTGTCCCAGGACAAGGCATAGATATGTATTGCCCTGCCCAGCTCCACCCAGCCTCCAACTTGGGATCTAAAGTAATCTCATCAGGTAGGGCTCGGTGGCTCAGCCTGTAATCTGGTGTTTTGGGAGGCCGAGGTGAGTGAATTGCCTGAGCCCGCAGATTTGAGACCTGCCTGGGCAACTTGGCGAGACCTCATCTCTGCAATACATCAAAAAAATTAGCCGGGTGTGGTAGCACATGCGTGTAGTTCCAGCTACTTGGAAGGCTGAGGCAGAAGGATCCCCGGAGCCCAGCAGGTTGAAGCTGTGGTGGCTGGGAGCATGCCACTGCACTCCAGTCTGGGTGACAGAGTGATACTCCAACTCAAAAAAAAAAAGTAATCTCATCAAACTGGGAGAGACAGAAGCCCCTCCCCCATGCTGGATCAGACACAAATAGGTCAGATCTGAGTGACAGACTTGACAGGTGACAAGTTGGGTGAGTCCAGATCTGATCCATCCTCCTTCCATAGTCGGCCTGGGGCATCAGACCCAAACTGTGAGCAGCCTTATCAGCCTGCACTAAGAACTAGAGATAAGAGCTGAAAGGACATTGAATTACAGGAACAACCTAAGAGCAGTTTGGTTCCTTGTTTTTATTTTTTTATGTTTTATCAGTTTGTTTTGCTCATGTTTGTTTGTTTTTTAACTTAGTTTTTTTTGTCTCTTTCTGTTTTTGATAACAGTTTTGTACTTGCTTTGTTTCTGTTATTTTACTGATTTTTTTCTTTAGACTTCCTGTTTGTGTATGGGAAGAGTACATCTATAGGGAGGTCTTTGTTGGTTTGTGGCTTGGTATGATTGTCTGTATGGTTTAGTTTTTTTACACTTTTCTTAGTGTCTCTTTTCATTTGTTAGTTGGTACGTCTGTCTGTTTTCCCTCTAAGTCTTTTTGCTCTCCACCTTCCTTTTGCTCTCTCTTCCTTTTTCCATTCTTTTCCTTTTTCTTACCTCACTTTGCTTTCAGGGAGCAAACCTATAACCACACTGCATGGACAGATTGTAAGGCAGTGGGAAGTGAGTTCCAGGGTACCCATATACCTGTCAGTGGATACTGGGGTCTGTAGATAGATTTAGAATTACAGGTCCCCCCTCAATTAAATCTCAAAACTGCAAAAAGTACAGCCCCGAACCCACAGTCCAGCTTCATAATTGAACAAAGCCAGAGGCTCCACATAAAGAAGAATAGGAGACTGAGCAAACAGAAGTAAAAGCAAACCTGCTATTCTTGAACAATAAAGAAGAGAAAAAAAAAGTGTGTTTGGTGGGGGGATGTACATAAATGAAGAAAAACAAAAAGAAGAATATGGGTCTAGCACAGACCATTGGGAGATCAGAAACTGAGAAAACAGACTTTGGAACGCAAACAATGAATAGCCCCCAGAATGACTGGTCTCAAACTACACACCCAGATATCAAGACATTAAGAGAATAAATAGAATTGAGAAGAGAAGAGGAAAATAGGAAGGAGTTGATAACTGAGATAACAGCAGTAAAGAATACTGAATGAAATAAATAACAAACTGATAAGCATGGAAAGCAGAATTAGCCAAGCAGAAAAAAGAATCTCAGACCTTGAGGACCAAAATATGGAACTAACCCAAACTGTTAAAAGCATAGAAAAAAAGCTTAAAAAAACAGAATAAAACTTCCAAGGAATGAGCAATTATTTCAAGAGGCCAAACCTAAAAGTAATTGGACTTCCTGAGGCAGAATGAGAGACAGAGACCACCCTGGAACAAACATTCCATGAAACTATTCAAGAAAACTTTCCTCATCTCATCAGTGATGCAACAATTCAAACACAAGAGATTCAGGGAAACCCTTCAATAAAACAAATTAGAAGACCAATTCCTAGACACATAGTAATTTGCCTAACAAAGTAGGTATAAAAGAAAAAATCCTAAAGGCAGCAAGAGAAAAAGGTCAGACTACCTACCGGGGAAGACCAATTAGAATAACAGCAGATTGCCGGACTTGGTGGCTCAGCCTGTAATCCTGCACCTTTGGGAGGCTGAGTTGAGTGGATTGCCTGAGCCCCCGGGTTCAAGACCTGCCTGGGCAGTGTGACCTCATCTCTACAATAAATCAAAAAATCAGCCGGGCGTGGTAGCGCATGCCTATAATTCCAGCTACTGAGAAGGCTGAGGTGGAAGGATTGCTGGAGCCCAGCAGGTCAAGGCTGTGGTGGCCGGGAGCGAGCACTGCACTCCAGTCTGGGTGACAGAGTGAGATTCTAACTAAAAAAAAAAAAAAAAAAAAAAAAAAAAGAATAACAGCAGATTAATCTACAGAAACACACAGGTTAGGAGAGCAAGGAGCCCAATCTTCAAAGTTCTCAAAGATAAATAATTTCAACCAAAAATAACCTACACAGCTAAGCTAAGCTTCATCAGTGAGGAGAATCTTTCCCAGACTTTCAATCCCTAAGAAATTACACTGCCTCCAGACAAACACTATAAGAAACACTTAAAGTATTAAACACAGAAGAAAGGGGGGGGGGGCGGAAAATGACAACATACTTCACAAGAAAGCAGGAAAAAGATTGAAAGCACACATGAATAAACCCAAAAATCAGAAGAAAGACAACAAACAAGCAGGAACAACAACAACAACTCTAGAAGTACCTCATGACAGTGACAAACTCTAACATTTCAGTAATTAACCTGAATGTGAATGTACTAAATGCACCACTGAAAAGACAGAATTGCAAAATGGATAAAATATCATGAAGTAACAATATATTGTCTCCAAGAGATTCATCTTATCAGAAAGGACACTCACAGACTCAAAGTAAGAGTATGGGAAGGAAAATTTCAGGCAAACGAAACACAAAAAGAGCAGGAGCTGCAATCTTAATATCTGCAAAAATACTCTTTAAGCTATCAAAAATTTAAAAAGATAAAGAAGGTCACTATATAATGATAAAAGGTTCAATCCATAAACAAGCAATACCCATCCTAAACAAATATGCAGCCAACCTAGGAGCACCAACTTTCATAAAGCTTCTCTTAGGCAAATTTTAAAAAGATATTGACTCTAACACTATCATAGCTGGGGACTTTAATACCCCACTCACAACCCTAGACAGATCATCAAGACAAAAAATCATCAAGGAGATCAAGAACCTCAATGTGACTCTTGACCAAATGGGCTTATTTGATACCTACAGAACACTCCACCCAACAACCATAGAATATACATTCCACTCATCATCACATGGAGCATACTCTAAGATTGATCACATCCTAGGTCATAAATCAAGTATAAACAAATTTCATAAGATTGAAATTTTGCCATGCAACTCCTCAGACCACAGTGGAATAAATATAAATATCAACACCAACAAAGTTCCCCTCAAACCCACAAAGATATGGACACTAAGCAGCATGATGCTAAGCAACTCCTAGGTCAACATGCAAATCAAAACAGATATTAAAAGAAACCTGGAAACAAATGAAAATGAAAAACTACTGGATGCCATGAAAGCAGTAGTAAGAGGGCAATTCAAATCTCTACAAACACACATGAAGTAAATGAAAATATCACAAGTTAACAGCCTAACAAGTCACCTAAGGAAGCTGGAAAAGCAAGACCATCAAAACTCTAACTTCAGCAGAAGAATCTAGATCACCAAAATAAAAACCCAAATCCGGACACTGAAGAAAAAAAAAAGATAATACAAAAAGCTGGTTCTTTGAAAGGATAAACAAAATTGATGGTCTTCTAGCTAGACAGATTAAGAAAAAGAAAGAAAAGCCCAAATAAACATAATCAGAAACACAAAAGATGAAGTCACAACTGTCCCTGAAGAAATACAAACGATTATCAGAGACTAATATGGAAACAAATTTGAAAACCTAAAGGAAATGGAGGACTTTCTGACATCACACAACAGTTGAAACAAGAAGAAACCAAGACCCTAAATAGACCAATAACAATCCAGGAAATTGACTATGTCATAAGAAAACTACCTACCAAAAAAAAAAAAAAAAAAAAAAGCCCTGAACCAGATGACTTTCCAGCAGAATTCTACAAAACATACAAGGAGGAACTGATTCCAATCCTACTGAAAGTATTCCAGGTACTTGAGAAAGGTGGAATTCTCCCCAAATCATTTTATGAAGCTATCTTCACATTGATACTTAAGTCAGGTAAAGATCCAACAAAGAAAGAGAACTACAGCCCTTATCCTTGATGAACATAGGTGCTAAAATTCTCAACAAGATCCTAGCAAACCAGATTCAACAACACATATCAAAAATCATCCACTACAACCAAATAGGTTCATCCCTGGTATGATGGGCTGGTTTAACATTCATAAAACCATAAACATAATTAAATACATCAAAAGACATAAAAACAAAAACCACATGATTATGTCATTAGATGCAGAAAAAGCTTTTGATAAAATCCAGCTTCCCTTCTTGGCAAAAACCCATGAACATCTAGGCATAGACAGAACATACCTCAAGAAAGTAAGAGCCATCTTCGAGAAACCCACAGCCAGCATACTGCTAAACAGACGGAAATTGGAACCATTGCCCCTGAAAACTGGAGCAAGACAATGTTGCCCACTCTCACCCCTCCTGTTCAACATAGTTTTAGAAGTCCTAGCTAGAGCAATCAGAGAGGAGAAGGTGATGCGGGGTACCCAAATAAAAAAAGAGGAAACCAAGTTATACCTCTTTACAGACAACACTGTTCTATACCTCATCAACCCAAGAGAATCTGTCAAAAACCTCCTTGCACTGAGAAAGAACGTTGGCAAAGTCTCAGGGTATAAAATAAATGTGCAAAAGACCATTACATTTCTATACACCAATAATAAACAAATGGAAACCCAAATAAAAAGCACAATTCCATTCACAATAGCCACAAAAAAAGTGAAATACCTTGGCATCTTCTTAACCAGAGACTTGAAAGACCTTTACAATAAAAACTACAAAACACTGCTCAAAGAAATCACAGATGATACAAACAAATGGAAAAATATTCTATCCTCATGGATTGGAGGAATCATCATTGTTAAGATGTCCATTCTACCTAAGGCAATCTACAGATTTAACACAATAACCATCAAATTACCAGCAACATTCTTCTCAGACCTAGAAATTACAATACAAGAATTCATATGGAAACATAAATGATCAAGAATAGCCAAAACAATCCTCAGTGGAAAAAAAAAACTCCAAAAAACAAAGCAGGAGGTATCACACTCCCAGACTTTAAACTTTATTATAAAACTACAATAATCAAAACAGCCTGATACTGGTACAAGAAGAGGCATATAGGCCAATGGAATAGAATTGAGATTCTAGAAGCAAAACCTCAATTTCTCAACCAACTCATCGACAAAAGTTCCACCACCAACCACTAGGGGGAGGAGAACCTATTCAGTAAATGGTGCTGGGAAAACTGGCTGACCAGGTGCAGAAGATTGAAACAGCACCCCTACCTATCCCCATACAGAAAAATCAACTCTAAATGAATCAGAGACCTAAACGTAAAACCTCAAACTATAAGAGCCTTAGAAAATGCAGGAGACCTCTTAAGGAAATTGGAACCGGCAATCAATCCTGATCAAAGTCCCAAGTGCCCATCCCATAAGAGATAAGATAGACAAGTGGGACCTTATCAAACCAATAAGCTTCTGCAAAGCCGAAGAAACCATCAAGAGAGCAGTAAGACAGCCCAAGACTGGGAAAAAAATATTTGCCAATTCTATGTCTGACAAAGGCCTAACATCTAGGATATACAAGGAACTCAAACATGTTGAAAAGAAAAAAACAAACAGTCCCATTGTAAAGTGGGCAAAAGATACGAAGAGACAGTTCTCAAAAGAAGACATATGAGCAACCAACAGATACAAGAAAAAGTGTTCAGCCTCACTAGTCATCAAGGAGATGCAAATTAAAACTACAATGAGATACCACCTACCTCCAGTCAGAATAGCCATCATCAATAACAAAAAATAAAAGATACTGGAGAGGATGTGGCAAAAATGGAACACTTCCACACTGTTGGTGGGAATGTAAACTAGTACAGCCTCTGTGGAAAACAGTGTGGTGATTCCTAAAAGTTCTAAAAATTGACAATCCATATGACTACGCAATCCCCCTACTGGGGATATACGCGGAAGAATTCAAATCACTCTATAAAATAGATGCCTGCAGACGTATGTTTATCACAGCATTGTTCACAATAGCAAGAACATGGAACCAACCATGCAGCCCATCAAAAGAGGACTGGATAAAAAAAAATGTGGTACATTTACACAATAGAATATTACACAGGTATAAAGAAGAACAAAATCATGAACTTCACAGAAACTAGATAGACTTAGAGTCTATAATACTGAATGATCTTTCACAGAAACAAAGAACTGAGTATCACATGTTCTCACGCATAAGTAGACCTTGAGCAACTATCGTAAAACTATAAGAAAAGGATTGGCCAGGCTCAATGGCTCAGCCTGTAATCCTGCGCCTTTGGGAGGCTGAGGTGAGTGGATTGCCTAAGACCGCGGGTTCAAGACCCGCCTGGGCAGGCGAGACCTCATCTCTACAATAAATCAAAAAATCAGCCGGGCGTGGTAGCGCATGCCTGTAACTCCGGCTACTCGGAAGGCTGAGGCGGAAGGATCGCCAGAGCCCAGCAGGTTGAGGCTGCAGTGGCCGGGAGCGGCCACTGCACTCCAGTCTGGGCGACAGAGTGAGACTCCAACTCAACAACAACAACAAAATAATTGACAGTAGTGAGAAACTGTGGGGATGTGGGGGGACGGGAAGGTGGGGCTGGCAGTAGTGAGAAACTGCCTGGGGAAGAGGGGGCACACCTCATCAATGAAGGTACCTACACAGTGAATATTTGTACACCTAATCCTCAATTTTATCCCACATTTTTAAAATAAAAAATTAAAAGTTAAAAAAAAGAATTGTAATTCAAAGACAGCAATTATCCTAAAGTTTTTCTTGTCTTAATCAACATGTGCAGTTTGACTTCCCTGTTAGAACAATACTTATGGAACGGATAAATTTCTAAAAGTAAACTTTTATTGTGTCTTTTATTTTTTCTTGTATAATACATAATAGTGAATTTCTTTAACGATCCAACAATCTAATATGGCTTATATCATTGGAAGGGTGAATTTCTATTAGCATGTTTTTTGAAAACATGAACAAAAAGATATGTAACAATTATAGGCTAGCAGAATTTTGATTTGTTTTTATTCCTCCCTGTCTTCATGGAGCCATACGAGTACCATTTCCAATTGTGCGGAATTTTGCTAGGGTTAAGGCTGCATGCTTAACACTTAGTGAAGCATTTTTGTTCCCAGTAATTTTTACTTTTTTTGTTGTTGTTGTTGTTAAATGACCCAGGTTTATTTGTACTTTTACATACTTCCAGGGGAAACACAACTCTTTATGTGTTAACTACCCAGCTGAAACACACTGAAAGCATCAATGCAAGAATTTTATGCCATGTGTGAATTAAGCAGCAATTGGTCTTAGATATTATTCATTAAAGTGTAGCATTTTGTCATTCTCTTTAATACGAAAAGATGTTCCTGTGCTTATAATTGACAGGTAGGTTCAATTTGTGCTGATTATACTGCAATGAGCAAAGCAATTAAATAGGTTCTGATTTGGTATTTTTAAATTGGACAAAGGACTTTTCTTAGCTACACACATAGAGAGTTGCTGAGATTGTAAAATGTCCTTTGATAGAAGATAATTATTTGTTTGTTCTCAATCAAACTTCTTAAAGTGTTCATTGAGGTAGACTCATTCTTCATTTGAATATGGAAGCCTTTCTAAATCAATAACAAATTCATTTATTTTATGCCCAACTTTCAATATTTTATTACAAAGACTTATTGCAGAATTCTATTTCTCTTCTTTTCTTATTTTTTCATCCAACAAATTTCTATCTGAAATGTAGATTAATAACAAAGTGTAATTTCTAAAAGACTGCATTAAAGACTGTGTGTAAAACTCAAGTGGCATTTTGAAACATATCTTTAAAAAACAAGGTTCTTCCTTCACTCTCACCAAGATCGAAGGAAAAGGTAGTCCAAGACTCAATACAATTACCAGTACTGTCCTTGGAACTTAAGTTGCCAGAGATAAGGAGGTCTCTCTGCTCTGCCATTCTCTAGCACTGTGACCTTTGTTTAGCTAATAAAACTCAGATTCAGTTTCCTTATCTGTTAGAGAAGAGGGTGAGTCTTGTCCAACTTTAAAACATTTTCTGATTCTTTGACACAGTACTTTAAAATAAAATAAAAATATTGGATTATTAATAATCTTTATCCAATGACGAAAACGCAATACTTCCCGTGGAGCAGGGGTCCCCAACCCCCTATTAGAAACTGGACTGCACCGCAGGAGGTGAATGGCCAGTAAACAAGCAAAGCTTCATCTGTATTTACAGCCGCTCCCCATCATTCACATTACCACCTGCTCCACCTCCTGTTAGATCAGCCGCAGCAGCGTTAGTCTCATAGGAGCACAAACCCTATTGTGAACTGCACATGCGAGGGATCCAGGTTGCCCACTCCCTATAAGAATCTGATGCTTGATGATCTGAGGTGGAACCGAGGTGGTGATGCTAGCACTGGGGAGAGGCTGCAAATACAGATTAACATTAGCAGTGAGGTTTGACTGCACAGAAACCACAATAAATCAATTGCTTGCAGAATCATATCAAAATGCTATCAATGAGTGGCAAGTGAGTTGATGTACTTCAATTGTACAGTTGCATCTGGTGGCAGGTTTTAAATCAGAATCTGACACTTATTTTAGTCTGCTCATGACTCACCTACTATTTATATACCACTTTTGTCTGCACCTCTTTCCCACACTGTGTCAGTCACAGTTTTGTTAAGCTCACAAGTTAACCCTAGTCAAAAATGAATAAAAAATTGACATCACTGGAGAGCTTCTTTGAAAAGGAGAAAAGACCTAATGATGAGACAGCAGAAGACTCTAAGACTGCCATCAAAAAGAAAGCTGCATTTAAAAGAAAATACCAAGATTCTAATTACATTATGGGTTCATTTTAACAGGTAATTCACATTCTCCAAGTCTGCTTTGAATAATATGTGGCGACCAACTATTCCATGAAGCCATGAAACCTACAAAATCGCTTTGCCACGTGGAGATGAAGCACCCTACATTAAAAGACTAAACTTTGGAGCTTTAAAAAAGTAAATAAATTAACAGAATCAATTATTAAAGGCCATCAGGTCATCAGATGGATCTGTACTAACAGCATCATTCTTAGCGGCGAACCAATATTGCTAAAACTACGAAGCCCTTTACTATTTGATAAAGAGTTGATCCTGTCTGCTGCTAAGGACATTTGTCATGAGCTTTTAGGAGACACTGCAGTTCAAATGGTGACACATGTTTCTCTTTTAGCTAGCACCATAACTTGGTGAATTGATGAAAAAGGAGAGGATTTTGAAACACAATCATTAGAGAGGATTCATGAGTCATGGTATGTAATCCAGGTTGATGGGTCTACAGATGTTGACAATAAGGCAATAATGCTTATTTCTGAGTGACATATTTTTCAGGAGGATGTGCATGAGGATATATATTAAGTGCACTTTTGTTGCCAACTAATACCACAGCTGCAGAACTAATCAAGTCTTTGAATGACTACATAGCAGGAAAATTGAATTGGTTATTTTGTGTTGTTATTTTGTGTTGAATTGGTTATTTTTTGTTGTTATACACAAAATTGTTATTTTGTGTATATGCATGGATGGAATGGCTGCCGTGACTAGTCAACTTTCTGGTTTCATTGCTGGGGTCAAAAAGGCCACTTCTGAATGTGAGTCTATGCACTGTCATCCATTGCGAAATGCTTCCCAGGAAGATTTGTTATCTGCACTTAACAATGTTTTGTAGGATGTGATAAAATGATCAACCACACTGAGGTTCAGGAGAAAGACGGCAGCATCTACAGCTACAGTGGAAATGTAGTAGTCTAGAAACTCACGGTTCTTGGTGTGTCTGCTGATGCTGGGGATGATGGGGTCTGGGAAGACTACATTTGTACAGAGGCTCATGAGACACTAGTATAGCTAAGACTCTCTACTTTATGTGATCAATCTGGATCCAGCGAACATGAACTTCCGTTCCCTGCCAATATTGATATTGATGACACTGTGAAGTATAAAGAAGTTACGAAGCAATATGGTCTTGGGTTCAATGATGGCATAGTAACCTCACTCAATCTCTTCGCTACCAGATTTGATTAGGTGATGAATTTTTTTTTTTAATTGGAGACTCACTCTGTTGCCCTGGCTGGAGTGCAGTGGCACACTCACGGTCACCGCAGCCTCAACCTGCTGGGCTCAGATCATCCTACCGTCTCAACCTTCCAAGTAACTGGAACTACAAGCATGTGCCACCATGCCCAGCTAGCTTTTTGATTTATTGTATAGACGAGGTCTTGTCAAATTGCCCAGGCTGATCTCATGGGCTCAGACAATCCTCTTACCTCAGCCTTCCTAAGTGGTCGGATTATAGGCATGATTAAATTTATTAAGAAAGCTCAAAACATATTTAAATATGTCTTAATTGACTCACCTGGACATTTTGAGGTTCTCACCTGGTAAGCTTCTGGGATCATCACTGAGGCCCTGACATCTTCATTTGCAACAATTGCCATCTATGTAATAGACAAATCATGAAGTACAAATCCAGTGACCTTCATGTCCTGTGCGCTCTATGCCTGCAGCATCTTGTACAAAACCAAGCTGTATTTCACTGAGGTCATGAATAAAGCTGACCTCATTGATCAGAGTTTTGCAGTGGAATGAATGTAGAATTTTGAGGTCTTCCAGCATGCCTTGAATCAAGAGATCACATACATCAGCAACTTGGCCAGTTCAACTAGCCTGATGCTGGATGAGTTTTACAGTATGCTCAGAATTGTGAGTATGTCTGCTATTCTGGGCACTGGCTTAGAGGATCTCTTTGTGCAGGTCACCGTTATTGCCAAGGAATACAAACAGGAGTATCATCCTGAATATGAACGTCTTTAGAATCGCTGGTCAGTGCACAGAGCCAACAGCAGAAAGAACACTTGGAATGCCTTTGCAAGGATATGGACTCAGTAGCCTTGGATGCAGAGCCGGTCAAAGATAACTTATCTGCTGTGCTGGACTCTTCTGACTTGATCTTGACTTGAGGAATGTTGGGTGAAGATGAGGAAGCAGACTGTGACAATGATGACATCGATCACAGAGTTACTGGGGAAAGTCGCGAAAAGCACAGCACAAGGAAAGAAACAACTGACAATAGAGGTTAGGACACTTCATCTGCTTCTAGAAATCCACAATTTTGGAACTCCATGTGAAAGAATTATCCTTACCTCTGTTTGGGGCACTAAAAGCCCAGTGTTCTTCAAAGTCTCAGTGCTTCTCTTATTAAGGAAATTTTGTGATAAAGTCAGGAAATGAAGATGTGGCAGGTGCATGCTGATTCTTCCACGGCTTTTTCTTTGTACTTATGCAAGGAAGGGTATATTGATTGTTCTTGGAAGCTGATATCCCTTCAAACATAAAACTTCAAGTTTTATCATTTGAACTCAAGGACTTTTGCTCCTGGAGGGTGAAATAGAAAGAACTTAGTCTCCTGGTCACCACTACAGATCTCTGTTTTAGACTGGATCCATGACCTCTACTTCTCCAGTCTCCTGCCTTGACTCTATACCATGAGTTACCTTTCTCTGAGCAGAAAGGGAGAAGTGAAACATGAGCTTGTCCAGAGTGGCAGTGGATGCTCCTTGGACTCCAGTTGATGTTAGTAAGAAATGTGCCTCTCATGGTATAACTCTTTATAGGACACCGGGTTTGTTGAAGAAAGTGAGAAAATCATATGATTAATGAATAAGGATCTCATTTCAGGGGGGACTTGGATAGAGTTTTTAATTTTAACCTTTTTGTAAGACTGCCTGTTATGATTTCAAATTAGAGAATTGTAGAATCACAAATGCATTCACTTCTGTTTATCAGAGAGACTGAAAGTTACATGTCCAAACTTATCTCAACAAAAAGGTATTTACTAAATTTTCCCATGTACACTCCCCTAATAACCAGGTACAGAACCAGGCCCTGTTTGTATTGTACCTTGAACTTAGTGCAAAGTCTCCTTGGTGATTTATTCAAAGGTCATGGATTTGGGTCAGGTACACATTTCACACATAAGAGCCATTACAATGCCCCCACATTCTTTCTAGTATCTCAAATGTAGTACATTTATCTCAAGAAATGTTATCCCTGACTAGTCTATATCCCTCAACTTAGTGATTCTCAGAATGTGGACCAGAAATACCAGCATTACCTGGGAAGTTGTTAAATGTACTTCTTAAAACCTACTGAACCAGGTGTGGTGGCTCACGACTGTGATCCTGCACTTTGGGAGGCTCAGGTGAGTGGACTGCTTGAGACCAACCTGGGCAACACAGTAACACAGTAAGTCCTCATCTCTACAAAAAATAAAAAAATTAGCAGGGCATGGTGGCACTCCCCTGTAGTCCCAGCTCCTAAGAGGCTGAGATGGAAGGATTGCCTGAGCCCAGGAAGTCGCAACAGCGGTGAGCTGTGATCCTGCCATTGCATTCCAGCCTGAATGACAGAGACCCTGACTGAAACAAACAAACAATTACTGAATTAGAAACTGGGAGTGGGGCCCAGCAGCTTGCTTTAGCAAGACCTCTATGTGATTCTGGGGCACACTAGTTTGTGAACCACTGCTCCAATCAAACACCCTATGACATAATTTCAGGCCAGATGATTCTCAGGTACCATTCTCACAGAACTTTCCTTATCAAAACACCTTAATCTTGACCCCCTGGTTCCTGTTCTCCAATTTAACATTCTACAACAGTAACAGGAACCAGGGGGTCAAGATTAGGGTGTATTAATTTCAATATTCTTTACTTAGTGGGAACCACTTGTCCTAAATTTGAACCAATTATTTAACAGGAAACCATTTGCAAAGCAAAACTCTGAACATACTTAATTTTTCTCTGGAGTATTTTTGAAAACTTTATCTTGCTTAAAGAATAACTTCTCTCTCTTTTGCTATAAACTCTATTAGGGCAAGGACTGTCTTAGTCATCTTTATATCCCTTGCACAGGACCTCGCAAATATTAGGTACTCAATAAATTTATGCTAAATAAAAAATAAAATAATCCATCACATTAAAGTGTATGCCCTTAACTCACATCTGCTTGTATAGCTCTGTGAGGAGATGGATGCAGAACCCACATGTCTTCTCTTACAGAAGTGATGTGGTTTTTTAAAGGTAGATCACTGGCCAGAGTTTTTGAGTTATGAGAGACACTCAAGAGATTTCTTTCAAACAACAGTCACCACTGGCAGCACATTTCATTGACACAGAATGGATCTCATAACTTGCTTACTTGTGTGACATACTCAACCTGTTCGGTGAACTCAATCTGTCACTTGGGGGTAGAATGACAATTGTGTTCAAGTCAGCAAATAAAGTGGCTACATACAAAGTCAAACTGAAAGTATGGGGCTATGAGTGAACATTGGGATTTTTGGTATGTTTCAAACGTTAGCAGAGATTTTTAAAAGAGACTGAGCCAGAGCCTTCTTTCTCTCCGCTGGTGCATGATCACCTATCTCAGCTTCCATAAGAATTTGAGCATTATTTCACAAACACAAAAGACCCCTGAGCTGGGAAGGAATGGGTCTGTGACCCATTTGTGAATAAGCAAGGTGAATAGACTTTGTCTGTACTAGAAGGGTATCAATGATCAACTGCTTGAGATTGCAAATGATGGTGGACTTAAAATTACATTTAAGACAACTTCAAATCTCCATATGTTCAGAATTAAAGCAAAGGCAGAATATCCCGAGTTTGCTACAAAAGCACTGAAAAGCCTGCTTCCATTTCCAACATCCTATCTTTGTGAAGCAGAATTTTCTGCAGTGACAGCAACCAAAATGAGATGAAGAGGTAGATTGGACATAAGCAACACACTCTGGGTGTCATTGTCTCCTATCACTTCCAGATGTGACCGTATGGTTGCAGGAAAATAAGTTCAGGAGTCCCATTGATTTCGCATTTTGGTGAGTTATATAATTATTTCATTATATATTATAATGTAATAATAATAGAAATAAAGTGCACAATAAATGTAGTACACTTGAATCATCTCAAAAATATTTTCCCCACCCATGTCCATGGAAAAATTGTGCTTCATGAAACTGGTCTCTGATGCCAAAAAGGTTGAAAATTACTGCCATAGGGCCCTAGCAGTGTAATCCCTTTTTTCTTGCATTCTCAGTCTTCTAGGAGACAATTAATAGATCAGATTGAGTAAATTCTAATATCAAGTATATATATTTTATCCATTTATGGAGTTTCCCAAATATTCATCTAACTAGAGTCTGAAAACACATGGTTACACAAATATCCCAAAATAAATTTAATATTTCATCCAAAAGTCAGGGAAAGGAGTTAGCTTTTTAGATTGAAGACCTTCCAAGCATCACTAGATAAAAAAGAAAGCATGTTTTATAACAGTACTAAGAGTATAGCAATATATTTTATTACAAATTGATTGGAATCTAGAAATAAATTAATAAGAAATTCACCTAGAGTGCCTTCCATATCTCACTTGAGTAGACCAAGAATCACATAATAAATTGAACTGTGAAAATTATTTGTGCACTCTTCATATTTGTATGGAAAGTGAAATGGCTACATAAAGAATATTCTTTGAAAATTTTCATCATCATAAAAATCATCTCCTGCCTAGCAAAATTCAAATAAGTAGATTTATAATAGCATATGATTGTCTTAAAATAAGATTATTTTATAAAACTTCCTCTAAAGAGAAAACTGCAGCATAGTAGAAAGACAATTCAGTTTAATTGGTAAACACATTTTTATAGATGTATAGAATATAAATATCTATTTCTTTTACTATCAATAGTAGCATCTATCTACTTAAAATTAACATTTAAATATTCCTCATGAGACACTATAGAGTCTGTAACTGTCATGGAAATTTAAATTGCATTTATTGTGCTATGCACATTAAGTGAGGACAGACAAACATAATTCACTAAAAATTATTAACAATGAAGATGTTCTTAATCAAAAATCCAATTAACTACAACACTTTAATTTCTAAAGAACTCTAATAATAACAAGACTAAATAATAGATGGGGAAAAATACTTAGGTCTGACTTTCATTGTAGAGATTTTGTGTTTTTTCTTCCTCACACTAATGTCAGTTTCTATAACAGAGCCTATTATATTGTATCTGCTTAATTAATGCTAGTTATAAATGTTATTAATAAAAAATATCACTGTGATATCTGAAGCTTAATAAATATTTGTTGGGAGAAGGAGTGAATGAGAATTAAAATTAATTTTTTTGTAATTTATGTATAGGTTAATTTTGCTCTATGACTGCCAAAATAAAGTCCTGAAATGGTTCAGATTTCATATCTTCTGGTTTTTATATCTAAAAAAAATGTTTTGTTTTTTTTTTAAGTTGGAGTCTCACTCTTGTTTCCCAGGCTAGTGTGTAATGGCACGCTCATGGCCACCACAGCCTCCACCTTCTGGGCTTAGGCGATCCTTCTGCCTCAACCTTCCAAATAGCTGGAACTATAGATGCATGCCACCACATCAAACTGGTTTTTGTGATTTATTGTAGAGATGAGGTCTCACCAAGTTGCCCAGGCTGGTCTCGATCCCCTGGGCTCAGGCAATCCTCTTGACTTGGTCTCCCAGCATTCTGGGATTACAGGCTGAGCCACCACACCCAACCTACATCACAAATTTAAAATATTTATTTTCAAAAGATAAATAGCTATTGCTATTTTCAGTCTAAGAAGACACCCTCATGTAGTTACTCATATAAATTTTTAAATGCTCTCATCTTCCTCATGTATATACCATCATACTATTATCATTATTTTAACAATGACTCTCTTGGTTCTTCTACTAAAATTAATGATTCTGGCAAAGAACAAAGTAACATTGTTTATTGGGTCTGTTTTTATTGTGTGTATGTGTTGCTCTTGTGAATGTCCTAGTACAATCAATGTCATTCATGTCCTTGTGCCTTAAAGAAAAAGACAATTTGTATAAATCTAAAAAATAAACCAATAAACAGTACATGCTCTATAAAGCAGTTAACAAACATAGGTGGAGCAAAGCCATGCACATTAGTAAACTTTTTAAAAATAAGTTAATAATAAATAATAAATTCTGGTCATTGATATGTAAGAAATTATAGTCTTTTAATGACTTAACTGCAGGAAGAGTACAAATTAGAAACTTTTGAACAATTCATTAACTATTGGACTTACTATGTAACTTTTAGTTCACTAAATAAATTACTACTATAGAAGTTGGGAATGGTTTTGTTATGAAAAACATATATATGGGTGCCAAAAAATGCGTGTATATATATATGTGTATATCTGTAGTTCTCTCAAAAGATGGTGTTAATCAAATGAATGCTAGTGTCAACCATGTGACAAGCAGAACAGTCAAAGAACATGGCAGAAGCATGGTTGAGCAAACATCATGCTATACATTGCTACCATAATTCAATTCAACTTTGAAAAGCAATACATAGATAACAGATCTTAAAATGTGCATACATGTTTGCTCCATATATATAACATATATATATAAAATCATGTGAGAAACAGACATATAGTATTTATGTCTTCATTATTTTAACTAATCAAATGGTTTAGTTAAAAGTTAAGACTTCAGCTGTAATCATTCACAGAAAAGAGTTATCTCAGTTCTAATTCATGCTCACAAAAGACTCAGATGTTGATTTAGAATTTCCTTCCCCTCCTTTCTTATTCTTAAAATTCCACATTCTCTTTATTGAAGTCTTCTTCAAGAATACCAATTAAAAAATTAAATTGACATAATAAAATCAGAAAGAATTGGAGTGAGGAGTCGGGAAGATGGTGATTGAGCCAGTCAGAATATGTGAGTCCTGGTGTGAGTGAGTGTATGAAAAATTTTGTGTATGCGCTGGTGAGTGAGTGGGTGTGTGAGTGGCTGACTGAGTGAGGGATAGGGAGCTAGTGGCCAGGGCTCTCCTGGTGCAGTGGCTGGGGCCACAGCTGCTGGGCTTGGAACCTAGTGATTCCCAGGACACAGGAGCCGAGCGCCAACAAAGCCCTTCCTGGGAAGAAAATGCTGGGAGAGATTGATAAAGTGGGGACTCATGAGCAAGTAGCCAGAGTCCTGGTGCAATAGCTGATGCTGTAGCTTCTCTGCTTGGTCCCTTCCTTCTCTCATGTCACAGAAGATGAACATCATTTTTTTTAATGGACAAAAATTTTCCTGTGAAGAAGCAGCTGAGAGACACTACACTCCAGACTCTACCTCACCACTGCAACAGGAGAGACCGCTGGCGCTAGGCTTTGCCTGACCACTTCAATGCCTGGCAGGGCACTGGCAGCAGGAGCTGTGGAGGGAGTCCAGAGGCAGAGTCCCAAGATGGAGGACAGGAGAGAAACTCCACTGTTATCCTGAAGGCAGTGTGGGAAGATGCTCCAAATTGCTTGCCATGGAGCAGCAGACCCAATCTCTGTGGCTGGCAGATCAACTCTTCAGGGATTGATTGTGACCCAGAGGGAACATCCTGAAAGCACAAATTTCAGAGGGACTTGATGAGTGCTGAGTCCCAGGCATCCCACCCCCTACCCTGATCCAGCTGCAGGACAAAGGGTGTGGTCAGAAAAAGATGAGGAAGGACTCCAAAGAGATCAGTGGTGAGTATGGGGCTGACCCAAACCCCTCCTCTCCATGAATTCTCTGAACATCAGACCCATACAGCTGGGCCACAACAGAGAGTAACAAAACCAGGGGGATCCTGGACATCAGTTGCAATAGGAGAAGAACTCCATTCCAGGTTAGGCCTGACTGGGGCACCCCCCTTCCTGTGAGTACCTACCTTGGAAAGAGACAATCCCTCACCTTCCCACAAGAGGAGATCTTCCTGACCATATAAGAGTGGGAGGGGTGATTATAACCCCACCCACCTCCACTGCTCCTCCTCCTTCCCTGTTCCAGACACTGAGGAGAGGGTGAAAGAGTTGGCTCTGCAGGAAAGACCTGATTAGAGGAACAATTAGAGAGCCTGCCATAAGAAAGCAAGTTTTTTTTTTTAATTTCTAATTTTTTTGATTTTTCAAAAAATATATGCCCATTTGTTTGTTAGTTCATCTGTTTTTACAATATTTTTTTGTTTGTGCATGACTGTGTATGTGAGGGTTTGATCTGCATCCCCCCAATTTTTTTTTCTTTTTTTCTTTTTCTGTTTCTTTCTTCTTTTATTTGTTGTTTTTTGTTTATGTGTGTGTATGTGAATGATTGAGTGTTCATCTTTCAATTTTGTTGTTGGTTTGATTTTGCTATTTTGTTCTTCTTTTATTTTCATTTTTTATAGTTCAAGGTGTATGTCAATATATGTGTGAAGTTCAATCTGAACTCTTATTTTTTTGTTGTTCCTTTTTCCGGTCTTTCTGTTTTTCTTCTCCATTCAATTTGTGCTAGGCACATGTGTGTGTGTGTCCAGTTTTCTTGTTTTTATTTATTTATTTATTTACTTATTTATTTATTTATTTTCTGTTGTTTGTTTTACTTCACTTTGTTGTTATTCCAGTTTGTTTTGGGGGTGTGTGTGTTCAATTTCTTTTTGCTTTGCTTTCTGCTTTGCATCGTCATATAGAGTGGTAGTGGCAAGTGAGTCTCAGGGAAAACATACCACAATAAGTGAACATTGTAATTTACCAGTAGTTTCTGAATCCTAGAGCCCCATCCCCTACTTCATTCAATTTTCAAAAACTAAGAGATACAAAAAAAACTTCCTATCCACCATCCTATATCAAAATAGAACAAATCCATAGCATAAATTAGGGAAGAATAGAGGACTGAGCAAACATCAGAAAGGAAAGCCATACCCACTGACACTGAATAAAAGAACTGAAGAGAAAAACAAGAGATCTGTCACAAATGAAGAAAAACCAAAGGAAGACAATAGGCAATTTCAAGTGTATCAAAGACAAAACTCCTGAAAAATCAGACCTTGGTGCCCCAACAATGGAAGTCACCAATGACTAGCCCCAGAATACAACAGGGATTAGGGAATGGATGAAAAGAGTGAATAAGATCCAAGAAAGACAAGATGTAACATTGAAAGAATTCATAACAGAGATTTTGGCAATAAAAAATTTCATCCATGAGATAAATAACAAGTTGAGAAGTATGGAAAGCAGAATTAATCTAGCTGAAGAAAGAATCTCAGAATTGGAAGACCAGAACATGAAATTAACTCAATCTGGTAAATAAAGTAGAAAGAAGACTCAGAAAAAAAGAACAAAGTCTACAAGAAATGTGCAATTATATCAAGAGGCCAAACCTATATCTGATTGGTGTCCCAAAAGAAGAAAGGGAAATGAAGAACAACTTGGAGCAAGTATTCCAGAGGGTAATCCAAGAAAACTTTCCTCATCTCACCAGAGATGTGACCAGCCAAGCACAAGAGATACAGAGAACCCACACAAGACATCAATAAGAAGACCAATCCCTAGACACATAATAATTTGCCTACACAAAATAGCCACAAAATAAAAAATCCTAAAGATAACAAGAGAGAAAGTTTAGACTACCTATCAGGGAAAATCAATCAGAATAGCAACAGACGTATTGGCAGAAACACTACAAGAAAGAAGGGACTGGACCCCTATATTAAATTACTCAAAGATAAACAATTTTCTATCCAATCAAGCTCTGCGTCATCCGTGATGGAGAATTAAAATCCTTCCCAGACATCCAATCTCTAAGAGATCATGCAGCTTCCAGTCCAGCTATATTGGAGACACAAAAGGTATTAAGCACAGAAGAAAGAAAAAAAGAATGACCACATACTTCCCAAGAGAACAGCAGAACACAGAATCACAAGAGAATACAGCACAAAAGAAACTTGAAAACACACACACACATCAACCCCAAAGCCAAAAGAAAACAAGCAAACAAAGAAAAAACTTTATAAGAACCTCATGACAGGGATAAACAATCACATTTCAATAATCAGTCTGAATACGAATGAACTAAATGTACTACTGAAAAGACACATGATGGCAAACTGGATAAGAAATCATGACCCGACTATTTGCTGCATCCAGAAAACTCATCTCAACACAAACGACGCCCACAGACTCAAAGTTAAAGGATTGAAAATGAGTTTCCAGACAAATGAGTCACAAAAGAAGGCAGAAGTCATGATCTTAATATCAGACATAACAACCATTAAGCTATCAAAAATTTAAAAAGATGCAAAAGGACACTACATAATAATAAAAGTTTCAATTCATCAACAATAAATATCCATCCTAAACATATATTACCCAACAGAGGAAAACCAGCATTTATAAAGTAACTACTAAGTTAACTAAAATAAGATATTGACTCTAACACTATTACAGCAGGGGACTTAAATACCCCCCTAACAGTCCTAGATTAATCAAGGCAAAAATATCAACAAAAGAATCCAGAACTAAACTTGACACTTGACCAAATGGACTTAACAGATACATACAGATTATTCCACCCAACAACCATAGAATATACATTCTACTCATCATCACATGGAATGTACTCCAAGATCAATCATCTCCTTGACCATAAATCAAGCATTAACAAGTTCCATAAGGATAAAATCTTTGCATGTACATTCTCAGACCACAGTGGAATAAAAATAAATATTAACACCAACAAAATTTCCGCAAAGCCCACAAAGACATGGACTTTATACAGAATGATGGTGAACAACTACTGGGTCAACACTGAAATCAAAGCAAAAATTGAAAGATTCCTGGAAGAAAATGAAGATAAAAAAAATTCTTACTGAAACCTCTGGGATGCCATGAAAGCAGTTCTAAGAGGGAAATATATATCTCGATGAGCACACATTAAATAAAAAAAGAAAGATCACAAGTTGAGAGCCCACAAATCACATAAGGGAACTGGAAAGGGAAAACTACCAAACCCTCAACTTTAGCAGAAAAATCCAAATCACCAAAATAAGAGCCCAAAACAGGACATAGAAGACAAAAATATCATAGAAATCATCATCAACAACAACAAAAAGCTGATTCTCTGAAAGAATTAGCAAGATTTATCAACTCCTAGCCAGAATGTCCAAGAAAAAGCCTAAACACAATCAGAAATAAAAAGATAAAATCACAACTGACCCTGAAGAAATACAAAAGATTATCAGAGATTACTATGTACACCTATATTGATAACCTAAATGAATTGGAGGACTTTCTGACATCACACGACACCCCATCCAGGTTGAAACAAGAAGACATTGAGACACTGAATTGACAATAACAACCCAGGAAATGGGCTCTGTCATATGAAAATGACTTACAAAAAAAAGCCCTGGAATGGATGACTTTCCAACAGAATTCTCCAAAATGTACAAAGAGAAGCTGATACCAATCCTATTGAAAGTATTCCAGGTAATTGAGAAAGATGGAACTCTCCCCAAATCATATTATGAAGCTAACATCACACTAATACCCAAACCAGGTACAGATCCAACAAATAAAGAGAACTACAGGCAAATATCCCTTATGAACATAGATGCATAAAACCTCAACAAGATTCTAGCATATCGGATCAAAAAACACATCTCAAAACTCATCCACCATAACAAAGTAGGCTTCCTCCCTAGGATACAGGACTGGTTCAACATTTGCAAGACCATAAATGTAATTAAATACATCAGCAGATGTAAAAACAAGAACCACATGATTATCTCATTAGATGTGGTAAAAGCTTTTGATAAAATTCAGCATCCTTTCTTGATAAAACCTTCAAACACATAGGTATAGAAGGAACATATCTCAAAATAGTGTCATCTACGATAAACCCACAGTTAACATATTGCTAAATGAAATTGGAAATATTTCCACTGAAAACAGGAACAAGAAAGACTCTCTACTCTCATCCCTTTTGTTCAACATTGGGTTGGAAGTCCAATCTAGGACAATTAGACAAGAGACAGATATCAGGGGTATCCAAATTGAAAACGAGGAAGTCAAGTGATCCCTCTTTGCTGATGATATGATCTTATACTTTGAAAATCCAAGAGAATCTGTCAAAAACCTGCTTGCACTGATAAAGGACTTTAGCAAAGTCTCAGGGTACAAAATAAATGTGGAAAATACTGTTGCATTCCTATACACCAACTTGAACAAGCAGGCAGAGATCCAAACTAAAACACAATCCCATTCACAATAGCCACAAAAAAAAAAAAAAAAAAAGAAATAACTCAACATCTTCCTAACCAGAGAAGTGAAAGACCTTTACAATGAGAACTACAAAACACTGCTTGAAGAAATCCAAGAAGTCACAAACGAATAGAAAAATATTCCAGGCTCACAGACAGGAAGAATCAACATTGTTCAAATGTCCATCCTACCAAAGGCAATCTACAGATTCTATGCAATACCCATTGTTACCTTAATCATTCTTCTCAGACTTGGAAATGACAGTACAGAAATTCATTATGGAAACATAAGCAACCACGAATAGCCAAAACATTCCTTAGTAAAAGAAACAAAGCAGGAGGTAGCACACTTTCAGAATTCAAACTTTACTATAATCAAAACAGCCTGGTATTGGTACAAGAATAGGCATATAGACCAATGAAACAGGATAGAGATTCCAGAAGCAAACTTTAATTTCTCACTGAATTCATCTTTGACAAAGCCTCCAATAACAACCACTGGGGGAGAGGAGAACCTATTCATTAAATGGTGCTGGGAAAACTGGTTATCCACATGTAGAAGATTGAAGTAGTACCCCTACCTGTCACCATACACAAAAATTAACTCTAAATGAATCAAAGACCTAAACGCAAAACCTCAAACTATAAGAATCTTAGATAACGCAGGAGACACCCTTATGAACATTGGAACTGGCAACAATTCCTAATCAGAACCCTAAATGCCCATACCTTAAGAAATAAGAAATAAGATAGACATGTGGAACCTCATCAAACTATCGAGCTTCTGCAAAGCAAAAGAAACCATCAAGAGAGCAGGGAGACAGCCCACAGAGTGGGACAAAATATTTGCTAACTGTATATCTGACAAAGGTCTAACATCTAGGATCTACAAGAAACTCAAACACGCCAAAAGGAAAAAAATCAAACAGCCCCATTAAAAAGTGGCAAAATATATGAATAGACACTTCTCAAAAGAAGATATACAGGTTGCCAACAGACACTTGAAAAAGTTCTCAGTCTCACTCATCATCAGAGAAATACAAATCAAAACCACATTGATATGCAACCTAACCCCAGTAAGAATGGCTGTCATTAATAAAACAAACAGCAACAGATGCAGGTGAGGATGTGGAGAAAAAAGAATGCTTCTACACTGCTAGTAGGAATGCAAACTAGTGCAACCTCTTTGGAAGACAATGTGTCGATTTCTGAGAGAACTAGAAATTGACCTTCCACATGACTCAGCAATTCTTCTATTGAGAATATACCCAGAGGAATTCAAATCATTCTACAAAAACGATACCTGCACACATATGTTTGTTGCAGCTCTATTCACAATAACAAAAGCATGGAACCAACCATGCTGCCCATGGAAGGACAAACATATGAACTTCACAGCAACCTAGATGGATTTAGAGTTGATCATACTCAGTGATATATCACAGAAACAAAGAACAAAGTACCAAATGATTTCACTCATAAGTGGACCTTGAACAAGTATAATACTATAAAAAAGAGATTGACAGTAGTGGGAAACTTTCAGGAGTGGGGGCTGGGATTGGCAGTTGAGGGAAACTGCTGGGGAGGGAGGGCACACTTCCTCAACAATAGTACCTGCATAATCAACATTTGTATACCTAACCTTGAATTGTACTCCACGTCTTTATAACAAAAAAGAGAAAGAATTGAATTTCGTTTTTAATTGTTCAGTTATTAGTTGTATTAGTTGTGTGACTTTGTGAAAATACATAACTTTCCTAATTTTGATTTACTATTCAATAAAGAAAGCTCGTTATGTTAGTCTACTAGTATAGTTATAAAATTTCAGAGTTAAACTCTATAAAATACATGTCACATAATAGATACTGCATAAATGCTGTGGACCTTGCCATCAAGTCATATTTTATGCTCACCTTTTCTAGGGCATTGATTGTCCTGTATCATTATATAGTTTACGTCACTGTATTCTTTGCTATAATATTATTTTGCAACCAGTTAGGCTTTCTTAAAAATCTTTGAGTCCCTAGTGTTTAGACTCAGGATCAATGTCTAGTATGACACAAGCATGCACACAGATTAACATGTATATTCTTGTATAGATAAGTGACAGCAATTGACTGGAGACTGCAGAAATCAAATCCATTATCATAGCAATAAAAATTAAGTGAATAATGCATTTAAAGCACTTTGAACTGTGCCTGACATAGTAAGTGCTCAATGAATTGTAGCTATAGTATTATTGTAAAATGATCTGCAATAAATAGATATTCATAAAGTTCTAAGGAAACCTCAGGTAGAGACTATTATTTCTGTGAAGTAGAGAATAAATGAAAAGGGTTTAAATATAATTTGAGTCCTTAAGGAGGAGGAGGACTTCACCAGGTCCTACTGCATGTAGCTGGATAGAAACAGCTCATATTTTAAACATGAATCTTTGCAAATGGCCCATAGTAGGCATCTAATTGCACACTGAAGATTCCACATGTTGAAAATCATAAAATATAGATGGAAGGAAACTAACTTGGAGACATATTACCATTAAAAAATAAACATTTTCATATTATAGTAATAATGATATATTAATTCAGCATACATAGACTATGAAGTAGAGACTCTACTTAATGGCATATTTAAAAAGTCAATGTTTTCATTTTAAATTCTGATTTTTAAAAATCATATCAAAACACCATTCAAATTAAGTCTCATTATTTTTCTTCAACACGCACACAAACTATCTGATGAGGTAACATAAAATTATTTTGATAGCAGAGCACAAATGTGTACTATGTAGGATGTGAAACAAAGCCCATCTTTATTATATCCTGAAACAGATTGGAAAGGATTCACTCTACATCCGATTAATGAGAAATGGCAAAGGTTATTGAAATGTGTGGATAAGTAAGAAATTATGCTGCACTTGTTTCTGTGAAATTGTGATAAGATAAAAAATCAACAAAGGAAATCTATCAAATGGATTGTGGTTTAAACCTTAGTCTTTAAAATAACAACAGCAGCAACTCCCAAAACAACAACAAACAGACAGCAATAAAAATGGCTCTGGTCTATTCACTAGAAGATTTTTAAATGTGAATATTATCCATAATTTAAATATTAAAAACTCGGTAATACCCTTCTCTATCAACCATAATCCTATACCAAGAAGACATTGTTTAAAGTCCTCAAATGTTCAAGTTTTGGGAAAGCCACTTTCTGAGTTTCTGATACTAGCTTGTAAATTTCCTGCTCAAGGAAAATGGTATCTAAGGTTCCTTTAAACTAAAAAAAAAAAAAAAAAAAGAAAGAAAGAAAAAAAAAACTATGATATTAAGTAAAAAAAGAAAAATGAAATGGCAGTTGGCCATGCCTTAATGATTTAACTTGGCATCTGGTCAAATGACCTGGGCAAATGTTCTTTTGAAAAATGTCATGGAATTTTTATTAATGATGAATATTTAAGGTCTCAAACCATACTCATCTTAAAGAAGAGTACTTTAGCAATCTAGGTTATGTCAAAACTGGGTTTTGAATGACTTGACCCTCATAATAATTGAACTAGTTCTGCATGTAAATGTAGTCCAAATCACCTTTTTCTCAAGCATCCAAATTCTTTTGTTGAACAAACTATGCACCAAAAATCAAAGATAACTAAAAACATTTATGTTTTCAGGGAACTGGGAGTTGCCATTTGGTTGCTTGCTACAAATGCTAATTTTCTGAACTTAAATTTAGCAAATTTAGTTAGCTTAATAGACTATGCAATTTTTAGGAATTACTTATTTCCCAAATACAACTTTATTCCAAATATTTTCTTATACAAGGGAAGTACAAGGTAATGTAAAATAATGAAAGTGAGAAATCCCAAATAGTTTCTCAAATGAATAAAAAAGTTTGAACAATGACAACAGCAAAGATAATGTATATGCTAACATTCTTATTTTACTTATAGGTAGTATGTACGATACGGCATGCATTTTCTTAGTGCTTTTTATACAGTTTTCTCTGCTATAAGTCTCTGTGTAAAACTTTATGTGAGATGAAGGCATAAGGTCATATAGCTAGTAAATGATGGAACTAGAGTGACTTTTAAAATAAAGGTCTCAAACTTCTTACTGGAAAGCAAGTTTTGGAATGTGAAAAATCCCAGAATAATCACTTATGAGCAGTGAAATTTCCTGCAACTTGTGTGATTTTATCCCATTCCAATTTTCTTATCTATTAAATGGGATAATAATAATATTTGTCCTTAGAATTCTATGAGAATTAGATGAGAGGACACATTTGAAGTTCTTCGAAGACTGTTTCTGGCACATATAATGAACATTTACTGTTATTATTGTTATTGTTAGTTTATCATTTTTAATTCTATATTTACTTCCCTTTGGCAACAATTTTTAATTATAGTTGCTGCACTGTATACACTACAGGGAGATAATAAATAACTTGGGTTTTACCATAGGTTAGCGTAATTTCAGAAGACAAACTTTCTGGTATGGAAGATAATAGGAGAGTCCTGCTTCAGTGCATTATTAGAAAATATCTAAACTAGAAATATATTTCTGACAATATTAAAGCACACTTAGTCTAAGTAATATTAATGTTATTACATACAATTTTAAAATTTAAAAGTAAAACAAAAATTTGCATCCAAAAATTAGGTTGAGTCTACATGTACTGTATAAGCGAAGCAGTGGAGGGAAAAAAAAAGAAAAAAATAGAAAGCTATGGAGCGATTGCCATGTGACATATTCCAAACTAGTTTTTAAAAATACACATCTTTGACACTTACTTTTCAACCCCGTAAAGCACATATAACCAAGACTTGTCAATTAATTCCAAAATCCCATTATTTCTCTATATCTATTATCCTCAAATTAGTCCAAAGTACTATCATCTCTCACTTTTATTAATTACCTTCCAACCCATCTACCTTCATCCACACTGGCTACCCTCGAATTTGTTCTCCATATTAATAAAGAATAATTTTAAGAGTAAATCTGATCATGTTTCCATGTAGTCTTCACTGATTCTCCCCACCCTTAATACGTTATGATATATTATCATTACCTTAAGATAGAGGTACATATGTGGTCATACTCTGCTTATCCCTCTGGCTTATTAGAGACAGTTCCTACCTGTGTGATTTTTCTCTTCAGCCAAGTTCCTCTCTTTCAGTCAGTTTCCTGTGCTGGCAATTGCTCCCCTTACGCAGTCCTTTGCACCTAATTTTTATGTCCTCCTGGAGTGTTCTTCTTCACCTGGTTAACTCTGACTTATTCTTTAGAATTCAACTGAATCATCAACCAGGTTTTTAAAAAAATCATTATTTGGCTTTTATGACATAGCAAAATCCGTATCATAGGTTCTGAAATAAATAAATGTCTCTCCTTCAAAATGATCATAACAGTTTCAGTTGTTTATTTGTATTTATTTTATTATTTTCTGACTCTGCTCCAGATTGGGTTAGTAATAGCTAATTTGTAATAGATATTCAATAGGTAGCATGTATTATCTTAATGAACTTTATATACATTAATTAATTAAAATTATTATAGCAACCAGAAGAGTATGCCCTATTACTAGTAATACCACTGTACAAATGAAGAAAAAATCTAAGGTACAGCTAAGATTAACTACATTGTTCAAGGTCACAAAGTAGCAGAGACATGATTCAAATCCAAGCATTACATGCAGAGTACATTCCTTAATCACTTCATTTGCTGCTTTTTAGAAATGGTAAGAGCATTGCTTTTGCTACTGTTGTATCTTTAGGAATAAGCACAGTGGTTGAATATAAGTCAGTGAAAAAAATGTCATTGAAAGGTATTTTGCATTATATATCAAAATGTAACGTGTCCTTATGTTTTGAACCAGCAATTGCATTTCTAGGGTCTGTTCTAATGGTACATATACTCAATAAAAGTAGAACACACCTTGCTTTAGTGTGTGCAGTAACAAAATGCAGGAACACTGACAAAGTAAATGTCAATTAAATAATTATATCACAGTCTATGCATATGAATGCTCTATGACCATATAAACATTATAGTTATATTATTGTTATGAAATGATTCCCAATGTATCAGGCTAAACAAAAACAAGAAGGTGGGTACCAAAACAGTAGGTAAAGCTCATTATCATTTTTAAAAATGTATGGTGTAAATAAATATATGTTTATATCCAGAATATCTAGAACTATGCAAGAAATTGATAATAATGATTGCCTTTGAGAATAACGATAGTGGCTCTAGAGATCAGCATTAGAGTGGCTTGTTTCTCAATATTCTTTCTGTTATATTGTTGTTTCATCCAGTAGTATGTACTGCTTTTTAAAAAAAATTTTTAAGCCGGGCTCGGTGGCTTAGCCTGTAATCCCGCGCCTTTGGGAGGCTGAGGTGAGTGGATTGCCTGAGCCCGCGGGTTCGAGGCCCGCCTGGGCAGCGAGACTTCATCTCTACAATAAATCAAAAAATCAGCTGGGCGTGGTAGCGCATGCCTGTAATTCCGGCTACTCGGAAGGCTGAGGCGGAAGGATCGCCTGAGCCCAGCAGGTCGAGGCTGCGGTGGCCGGGAGCGGCCACTGCACTCCAGTCTGGGTGACAGAGTGAGACTCCAACTCAAAAAAAAAAAAAAAAAAAAAAAAAATTTTTTAAAATGTGCTTGATTCTTGGATTAGGGAATATAACAGTTCAATGAGAACACTTCAAAAAAAGTTATAGGCCAAGTAAGAAAATCTCTTTTTCAAAAAGTGTGCATCATTCTTCCTCAAGGATTAATTAACTAGAGGTAAAAAAAATTTGAAAACTTTAAATTAAGGTTATCTGCCAATTTAATGGGAAAGGGATAAAAACAACTCTTGAGCATATATTTAAGAAAACAACTGGGAGCAGCCACTTCATATATTAAATGGTTCATAATTTATCTTGGAAGAGATAATTTTTTTCCTTTAGCAAAACACATTCAAGGTCATTTGGGGATGTGACAATGAGCAACTCCACCCCACACTGGTAGCCTTGGGGTGAACTCAGAGAGAGTAAAGTTAGAGCTGAAATTGTATGCAGGAAAAATGAAAGAAATTTTATTTCCTTGGATAATTTTATAGCAAGAGATTCTAAGTATCGGAAGAGTGTCCACAACATAAGAGAGCCAGAGTAATGTATCAAAGATTGTACGATAAATATTACTAGAACAATAATAGTCAATATTTAATTTTTAGTTGTCTCCTTTTCAATACTGTGCTTCTAGTCCTTATTAATAGATAATCACACAAACTAATCTATATTAAAGGTGCTTTGGAATATTACAAAGAAAATGAAGTGGTGGTTAAGATGATGGCAAATATCAACCGAGGACCAAGAGGGTTGATTAAGAACATCCGGCTACAGATGAGAAAAGTAGACCACAGAGGAGACTAAATTAAGAAAAAATGTAACCTTTTTTATTCCTTATACAACTAAATTTTTAAAAAAGTATTGGAAGTCTAGAATTTCCACAGTGCAAAAATATGGCATTAAGGCATTTAAAAAATACTTTAAAATAGTATTTTAAATTAAGAGATATATTATGAGGCTGAAGAATTGAGACTTTTGCTTTGATAACATAGATTTATGTGTATTAAGAAAAATATGCACTCCAAATTTAAAAATTACCTTAAAATCTATCGTAAGTTTTCAAACAAAATGCCAAATATTTACTAGAATCTAAAGCTATCATAAATTCATTTAGCCGTGTGCAATGTATTTGGGCATTACATTCATTCAACCATCTGCAATATGTTTGAGAAATACTAAAATAGGAATGAAGAAAATATTTAACATTTATCTTAAGAAATCTAAATTACAGACAGACCGAATTTACATTCAAATGTTGTCCTTGGCACCTTATTCACTCAATAGTCCTCAAGGTAATGCATGTGGTGATGTAAGCACTGTTGTGAAGTGTGGGCCAAGGCTCTCCATCCTTCTTATTTTCCAGTTTAATTCTAATAATAATTTTATATAATCTAAATTTTTATTTCAGTCTGAATTTTTATTTGCTGCTCTTGAACATCACTTTAATAATGGAGTAATATAAGAGGGTACATTTGGATATAATTAAACCATGGCAAAAATAAAATTTAAATATTCTTCAATTGTTCACATGGGAAATTTTCCAGCATAGGTAGCTCTAGAATATTATCTTCTGAGCATTATATACTAAAAAATTCATAGGGAAATAACCATTTGCATTCATACAACAACAGTAGTAACAAAAACAAAATCATGATTATTAAACCACATTAAATAATATTAAATAATACTGGTATATTTTTCTCACCAATTTTGGTTCAAAAATCATTTGATTCTCTGAATTCTTTCTCTTTTAATTTTTATCATAGTGCTTTCATATTTGTGTGTGTGTTGTTTTTCTCTACACCTGTGAAATTATTGTTTTTTATATTTGTTTATTAGGTCTCTATTTAAAATAGTGCAGTGTTTCTTGAATTTTGATCAAATAATATATATTTGGAGAGAATTGTCTTTAGATTTATGCCAATATATAATTGTTATGCAGACATACATATATTTTCTTTGAGTTAGAATCTCACTCTGTCGCTCAGACTGGAGTGCAGTGGCAGCTCTCGGTCACCGCAACCTCGACCTGCTGGGCTCCAGCAATCCTTCCGCCTCAGCCTTCCAAGTAGCTGGAACTACAGGTGCACACTACCACGCCCGGCTAATTTTTTGATTTATTGTAGAGATGAGGTCTCGTCAAGTTGCCCAGGCGGGTCTCGAACCCGCGGGCTCAGGCAATCCACTCACCTCAGCCTCCCAAAGCATGGGATTACAGACTGAGCCACCGACCCCGGCTAACATATTTTACCAAGTACTGAAAAATTATAGTTTGCCAAATTTGATTTAGATGCTAGCAATCATATTTGATAAAACTCTAATTTCATGTTTTATAAATTTACCTGTTAAGGATGAAATTTGTCTCAACACTTTTTTTGGTAAAATGTACATAATATTCGACATTTTAATACTTTAGTATGTACAATTCAAAAGCATTTAATGCATACACAATATCATCATCAATAGCTAGTTCCAGAACATTTTCATCACTCCCAAAGGAGATCTTATAACCATTAAACAGCCTGTTTATGTCTTTATGGATTGATCTATTGTGAATATTTGACAATACATTACATGTGTGTGGTGTTTTTTATCTGTCTTCTTTCACTTAGTATGATGTTTCTAAGGTTCATCCGTGATGCAGTGGGAATCAACATTTCATTCCTTTTCACTAGTGTCTTCTTGTTTTTGTGACTGGCTTATCCTACTTTGTATAAGAGGCTCCAGGTTCATCCAAGTTGCAGCATATGACAGGATTTCCATCATTTTTAAAGCTGGATAATATTTCATCATGTGTACATGTATATGCTATATTCTTTATCCACTCATCTGTTTATGGACTTTTAAGTTGCTTCTAATTCATGGCTCTTGTTATTAATGCTTCAGTGAATATGAATGTTCAAATCTTACTTCAAGAACTTGTGTTTAATTCTTTTGGATATGTACCCCAAAATGGAATTGTTGAATTATATGATATGATAATTCTGTTGTAAATGCTTGAGGAATACCCATTCTGTTATCAGAGTGACTGTGCTATTTTAGATCATAACTAACAGTGGTCAAGGGTTTCAGTTTCTCTATATATTCACCATAACTTATGAATGTCTTAATAATGGTTATCCTAACAGACATGGGGTGATATTGCATTGTGATTTTTATTTGCATTTTCCTGATGATTAGTGATGTTGAACAAGTTTTCATATGCTTATTGACCATTTATATATTTTCCTTTTTTCACTATATATTTTCTTAGACAAAATGTCTTTGAGTCCTTTGCCAATGTTTTTTCACTTGTTTGATTTTTGTATTCTTGATGACTTGCAAGAGAGTTCTTTACATATTAAACCTTGATCAGAAATATGGTGTATAAATACTTTCTTCCATTCCATAGCTTGCATTTTAACTCTGTGATTGTTACATTTGCTATACAAAAGATAAGTTTTGCTGTAGTCCCACTTCGTATTTTTGCTTTTGTCATCTGTGCTTTTGGTGTCATATCCAAGAAATCATTGCCAAATTCAGTGTTATAAAACTTTTTGTCTATGTTTTCTTCCTGGAATGCTATAGTTTCAGGTGTTAATGTTATATCTTTGATACATTTTCAGTTAACTTCTGAATACAGTATAAAGTAAGACTGAAATTGCACTCTTTTCCATGTGGATGTCCATTTTTCCCAACACATTTGTTGCTGAGACAATCTTTTCCAAATTGTGAAGCCTTGGCATTCTTTTCAAAGATGATCTCACCATATGTAAGAGGGTTTACTTCCAGATGCCCTGTTTTGTTCCATTCATCTATTTGAGTGTTTTTATGACAGTGCCATGCCATTTTGATTGTTGTAGTTTGATAATATGTTTTGAAATCAGAAAATGTGATACTGCTAGCTATATTTTACTTTCTCAAGATTGTTGTAGCGGTTTCATGCCCTTTTAGATTCCATACCCATTTTAAGGCAATTTTTTTCTATTTCTGCAAAACATTCCATCAAATTTTGATAGAGATTGCATCACATCTGTATATTTTTTGAGAAGTATTGACATTTTGACAATATTAAGTCTTTTGTTCCATAAACATGGATTGTCTTTCCATTTAGTTATTTCCTTTTTATTTATTTTAGCAATGTTTTATAGTTTTTAGTGTGCAAGTCTTTTGTCTCCATGGTTAAGCTTATACCTATTTCAGTCTTTTTTTTTTTTTGGTACTTTTATATTTTTAAGTTTCATGAGTATGTTGTAGATGTCTTTATTGGTGAGGTACATGAGATATATTGATACAATGTGTAATAATTACATCAGGAAAATTGGGGGCATTTATCACCTCAAGCATTTATTATTTATTTGTGTTGTGAACATTCTAATTCCACTTTTTTAGTGGATTTAGAATGTACCACAGTCACTCTATAGTGCTACAGTGACCCTGTTTTCACACTGTTGTGTCATCAAGTACTATATCTTATTCATTGTATTTAACATTATTTTAGAACTATTAACCACCCCTGCCACTATTCTTCCTAGCCCCTGGTAGCAATCATTCTACTTTATCTCTATAATTCAATTGTTTTAATTTTTAGTTCCCACAAATTAGTGAGGATGTGCAAAATCTTTCTTTTCTTATGCGTGGTTTATTTCACTTAATATACTCCAGTTCTATCCATGTTGTAAATGACAAAATCCCATTCTTTTTTTATGACCGAATAAAACTTCATTGTGCACATGTATCACATTTTCTTTATTCATTCATCAATTGATGGACACCTAAGTTGATTCTAAATCTTGACTATTATGAGTAATGCTTCAATAAACATGTAAACATGGGAGTGCACATATCTCTTTGATATACAAATTTTCTTTCTTCGGCATTTATAACTAGCTGTGGATTGCTGGATTGTATAGTAGTTCTATTTTTAGTTTTTTGAGAGACCTCCAAACTGTTTTCCATAGTGGTTGTACTAATTTACCCTCTTAACAACAGGGTAGGAGGGTTCTCCTTTCTCACATCCTTGCCAGCCTTCATTAAAGGTCATTTTAACTGGGGTGAGATACCTCATTTGCATTTTGCTGCTAATCAATGATGTTGAGAACATTTTCATATAGTTATTGGTCGCTTGTATGTCTTTTGAGAAAAGTCTATTCTAATTTTTGTTCATTTTTTAACCAGATTGCTCAATTTTTTTCTTTTGAATTGTTTGAGATACTGATATATCCTGGTTATTAATCCCTTTGTCAGATGAATAGTATACAAATATTTTCTCCCATTCTATGACTTGTCTTTTTACTCTGTCAGTGATTTCTTTGCTGTGCAGAGTTTTTTAACCTGATGTAATCTTATTTCTCCATTCTTACTTTGGTTGTCTAAGCTTTTATGGTATTAATCAAGAAGTCTTTGCCCAGACCAATGTCCTGGAGAGTTTCCCTAATATTTTCTTTTAATAGTTCTATAGTTTAGTGCCTTAGATTTAAGTCCTTAGTTCATTTTTATTTGATTTTTTATATAAGGTACAAAATAGAGGTCTAACTTTGTTCCTATGCATAAAGATAGCCAGTTTTTAAGACTCCATTTATTGAAGAGACTGTCTTTCCTCAGTCTGTTTCAACCGTCTTGTCAAAAATGAGTTAAGTAACTCATTAAGTAGATGTAGCACAAATTTATTTCTGGGTTCTCTGTTCTGCTCTATTGGTCTATATATCTGGTTTTATGCCAGTACCATGCTGTTTTGGTTATTATAACTTTGTAGTGTAATTTGAAGTCAGGTAACAGGATTACTCCAGTCTTAATTCTTTTTGCTAAGGATGGCTTTCACTATTTTGGGTCTTTTGGGGTTCAATATAAATTTTAGAATTTTTTTTCAGTTTCTTTAAAGAATAACACTGGTATTTTGATAGGAATTGCATTGAATCTGTAGATTGTTTTGGGTTGTAGGGACATTTTAACAATATTGATTCTTCTAGTCTACAAACATGGAATATATTTCTATATTAATTTCATTAATTTTCACCAATATTTTAGAGTTTTCACGGTAGGAAACTTTCACTTTTTTTGGTCAAGTTTACGCCTAGGTATTTTATGGTATTCATAGGTATTGTAATAGAATTACTTTCTTGATTTCTTTTTTAGATTGTTTGCTGTTGGCATATAAAAATGGTACTGATTCTTGTATTCTTATATGTTCATTTTGTGTACTGTAACTTTACTAAATTTGTTTTTCAGTTCTAATAGTTTTTGATGAAATCTGTAGGTTTTTCAAAATGTCAAATTATATCATCAGCAAACAAGAATAGTTTGACTACTTCTGTTCCAATTTGGATGCCTTTTATTGTCCTTTTATTATTTTGCTTCTTGTCCTATTGCTCTAACTTGGACTTTCAGTACCATGTTGAATAACAGTGATAAAAGTGGGCATCCTTGTCTTGTTACAGATCTTAGAGAAAAGGCTTTCAGTTTTTCCCCATTCAATATTATACGCTCTGTGTGTCTCTCATATGTGCTTTTATTGTGTTGAATTATGTTCCTTCTATACCCACTTTTTTTTAAAGGAGTTTCACTATGAAGGGATGCTAAATTTATTAAAAGCTTTTTCAGCATCGTTTGAAATGATCATATGTTTTTTGTCCTTCATTCTGTAGATTTAACGTATCCCATTGATTTGTATATGTTGAAACACACTTGCTTCCCTGGAATGAATCCCTCTTGATCATGATAAATGATCTTTTTAATGTGCTGCTGAATTCAGTTTGGTAGCAATTTGTTGAGAATCTTTGCATCAATATTCAACAAAGATATTGACCTATATTTTTCTTTTTTTGATATTTCTTTGTCTGATCATGGTATTGGGATAATACTGGCCTCTATTTTCTGAAATAGTTTGAGTAGGATGGGTACTAGTTCTTTAAATGTTTGGTAAAATTCAGCTGTGAAGCCATCAATTAGGTCCTGTGTTTTTCTTTGATGGGAGACTTTTTATTAGGGCTTCAATATCATCGCTTGTCATTAGTCTATTCAAGTTTTGGATTCCTTTGTGATTCAATCTTGATAGGTTTTTGTGTCTAGAAATTTATTAATTTCTTTTAGATGTTGCTATTTCTTGGCATATATTGCTCATAGCAATCTCTAATGGCCCCTTGATTTCTACACTATCAGTTGAAATGTCTTCTTTTTCATTAATGATTTTATTTATTTGGATCTTCTTTTTTTTCTTGGTCTGGGTAAAAGTTTGTTGATTTATTCTATTCTTTTTGATGCTATTATAAATGGAATTGTTTTCTTAACTTCCTTTTCAGATTATTCATTGTTAGTAATAGAAATGCAACTGATTATTATATGTTGATTTTTGTCTTCTGTAACTTGGCTGAAATTGTTTATTAATTCTAACAGTATTTATGTTGAATCTTTAGTGTTTTCCATATATGATATTATATCTGCAAACAAAGAATTTTACTTCTCACTTTCAGATGGGTGTTCTTTTTTCTCCCTTGCTTAATTGTTAGGGCTAAGACTTTCAGTTCTATGTTGACTAGAAGTGGTGAGGGGCCATCTTGAGTTTTTCTTAATTTTAGAGAAAAAGTTTTCAGTTTTTGCCATTGAGTGTGATGTTCACTATGGGTTTTAATAGATAGTCTTTATTATGTTAATATAACTTTCTTCTGTTCCTAGTTGGCTGAAAGTGTATGTGTTTTATTGTGGCAAAAATATGCATAGCTCAAATTGTATTATTTTAACTATCTTTAAGAACAGTTCAATGTTTTTAAGATCATTCATATTATTATGCATCCATCATCAAACAGCCATCTCCAGATTTCATTTTGCAAGCTGAAACCCTTATCCCTTTAAAAATAACTCCCATTATTCCCTCCCCATAGTCCTTGGCAACTACCATTATACTTTCTTTTTTAAATGATTGTAACTATGCTAAGTGCCACATGCAAGTGGAATCATACAGTACTATCTTTGTGTGACTGTCTTACTAAGACTAATATCCCCAAGATCCATGTTGCAACATATGTCAAAATTGCCTTCCTTTTAAAGGCTAATAAGGATGGAGTTACTTCTGTCATTTTAAAAATTTTTTCTATAAGCTTTATAGCTTTTTTTGTCTTCACTTCCTGTATTACTATCTTCTTTTCTGTGTCTTTATTTTTTTTATAGTTAAACACTCACATTTCTTTTTAATTTTTAGGGTGGTATATTCTATAGCTAGTTTGTATGTGTGTGGTTAACATAGGATTAGATTGATCATCCTAAAGCAAAAACATCCTAATTTGGAGCTAAGCTATATTAACTTCAATAACATACAAAATCTCTGCTTCTTTACATCTCTGTCCTCACTTCTTTTAGTTATTGATGTCACAAAATTACACTGTGCATCCAAAACCTAAGCCAATGATTTTGTAATGCTTGTGTCTTTTCAATTATGCAGAAAACAATATGTGGAGTTATAAACCAAAGTTAAAGTAATTTACTATATTTTAGAATAATCATTGATTTTTTAAAAAAAGTTGTCTCTTAAATTATAAACAAATTAAAAAGTAGAATAACAAGCCTTTGCTACAAAAATACCAACTTTTATAATTTCACATTTATTTAACTTTACTGAGATTTTTGTTTCTATATATAGCTATAGCTTTGAGTTATTGTCTAGTCTTTTAATTTCAACCTGCAGGACTCCCTTTAGCACTGAATATAAGTTCAATTCTTTTGTTCCTTCCCAAGAGAGAAATCATGTGCTGGGAGTTTTTGTAATCATGGGTGAAATAAAACCTGTTTTTTTGGTTTTTTTTACTTGTTTCAATGTGACTGGTTTCATTTTGTGCTTGTACGAAATACTGCAACTTCTTACTTGGTATCTGGAATTCTCATAAAGGCTTTTTGGACTATTTTCACACTTTAGAGATATTATCTATATATTATCTTTTGAAGTTGAATTAAATTATGGTAATGATGTGTAGTATGACATTCGCTCAACCGTTCTTCCAATCTTTTTCTTTGGCTAACATTATCTTATGAACAATTGTCAAACTTAAAATGTGTAAACATTTTTCTGGCACTGCCTATATATCCTTGTTAAGTCATTGTCTCTGTGGTCTCTGTGAGAAACACCAGGATCTGAGACTTCTCATTATACCATTGTTATTGAAACAGAAATTACCTTTCATATGATGATTACTTTGATATCTGATTTCAAGTATCTTTCCATGTCTTTCACCAATTTGATCATAGTATGTTTCAGTGTGAATCTCTTTAAGTTTATTTTAGAGTCAGTTGGCCTATTTGTATTGTGGATTTATGTATTCCATCGAACTTGATACATTTTTAGATCATTATTTCTTTAAATGTTATTTCTGTCGTTGCCTTTTGCACACTATATGATGTCTCACAGGTGTCTTAGGCATTGCTTATGTTTCTCTGTTCTTTCTGATCCTCAAGCTAGGTAAGCTCCATTGACCTGTCTTCAAGTTCTCTAATTATTTCTTCTGCCTGCTGAAATTTGCTATTGATATTTTTTAGTGATTTTTTTTAACTTTAGTTATTATATTTTTCTGCTTCAGAATTTTTTTTTTAATTACTATCTCTTTGTTGAAATTCTCTATTTGCTACAACATTATTTTCTCAATTTCCTTTACTTCTTTGCTCATGGTTTTATTTAGTTCTTTGAGCATGGCTCAGCTAGTGATTTGATAGAGATATTTTCTAACTCTCCCAGGTCCCTTCAGATTTTGTCCATGTTAAGGCACTCTTAGCCAGGATATCTACAACTCTGAGTTAACCTTCACTTCCTACTTGCATGTAGTCTGAAGGTCAACGAGTGGTAAAAGTTTATGGTCTTATTAAGTCTTTACTGACCTTACACTGTATGTGCACATGACTTTTTAGATTATTTGGTATATGTGGAAGCATTTCAAAGCCTTTATTTCTCCCTGCCTCTCTTTCCCAAGTATTTTCCTTATTAGTCTATTCATTCTGTATACCACTTGCTCCAATCGTTATTTTTTGTCACAGAGAGCTCCACCTGTATGTTTCCCTTTAAATGTTTTTGACAAATGCCTGGGGAGCCTGTTCATCCCTGAAAATCTCCCAGGTGGAGAAAACAAAAGTAAGCCCTCGAACTGATCTTTCAGGGATCCACCAGATAGGTCAAAACACACTACCGCAATTCTTTGAGAATACAATTGCTTCCTCTAGTACCAACAAGTTTCATGAGAAATGTGGCAGCTATGTCATGACTGCTTCTGTGCAGGAGAATTATTAGATTCAAGTATTAAAAAATATGCTTCAGGTAGTGTTTACCAGGTATAATTGCTTTAGTGGAGGAACAGAGTTTGGGAGTTCCCTACTTTGCCATTTTCAGTATCATACCCAAACACTTCTTTTCTGACAATCACTTATAGAAATTCTAAATGATTTTTTAGCTTCATAATTTTGAATAAAAATCACTGCAATATGCAGAACATTTTCTTGAACTCTTTGAAGATAATTCTGCAAATTTTCCATGGACTCTTGAAAATTGAGCATAACAGTGTATTTATCAATATTTGATTTTTATTATTTATTATATGAACCAAATTGCCTGTAGGTTTATAATTATTGTTGTTGTTGTTATTGCTATTGGCTCTGTTAATTTTTTAAATACTGAAAGAATGCAGCATGCTTTAGTACACTTGTGGGTTTTGTAGTATCGCCATGTATTTTTTTAAGGATATATACTTGTACATTTTGAAATAATTTTACCAAACGGGCAAAAGTCAATGTCATATAATTATATTTCATTGTGAATTAAACTTTTTATAAATATTAAATTTTTCTTTCTGTCTTAATGTATTTTTTTTCTAAATTCTACTTTGTCAAATATCAATTTTGTCACGTTGGCTTCTTTTTATTGTTTACATTTGTCTAATACATTTCGACACATCCTTTATGTTTTACCATTCAAGAGTCAGTTTACTTGAAATGTAGTTCGAATAAACAAAATAAAATATTTTAACCCAAATTAGCAATTTTATTCTTTGTGTAGACTATATATCAAACTATTTGCATTCAATTTCACATTTATATTTTCTTTTTGTATATTATTTCTAGGTTCTTTCCACTTTTAAAATATCTTTTTAACCCAGGATTTTTTTTTTTCCTGGTATTGTAGGGTAGTGTTTCCTAAACTTTTTTTTTTTTTTTACCACGTCAGGAATCATAAAAAAATAACACATTGTTATCACACTGTGTTGAAATGCACAGGGTCAAGGGCATTCCCAGACAGAGTGACACAGCCAGTCTTTCATTTTCCCAATAAAGATAGAGGACAGCTATAAATTGGCATGGCTATAACCTATTAAAAACAAGTTAATGTGTCATAATGCATTGTCACAGTTTGGAAGTTCTGTTGAATTGACTGTTTATTGTCTCATTGCCAATAATCTATTTGCCATTCTTATGGTAGAAACATCTCAATGTTATTGTGGGGAATGTGACTTTTTTTTTTCTACTCTCAGTAAATTTTGTTGGGGTGGGATTTGCACACCCATCACTGGGATTTAACATATGACTTAGGCCAAACTAACCAAAGCAATTCTATTTCTTTGACCACAGTGTTTGGATATGGAGCAGGCAAATATCCCGATGTAGGACAATGAGAGGCAGTGATTTAATGACTTTCATAGAAGCCACCAAAAAGATCTCTTTTCACTGTATTTGATGCAATAAAAGTATGAGATGTAGGGCTTCTGCAGCTATCTCACTGGCATCTTGCTATGTGGCTTGATGCTTACATACAGAAGAATAAGGACCCAAATTCAGATTCTAGGAATGTTTTATTTTTGAATTAAGACATTTTCCAGGCACCGAATTTTAAGAACCAATCACTTTTCTTGCTGGTGGAATGATCTGTTGCATAGACAAGCTTTGAGGGTAACTATGCTTTTTTCTTAACTTTTTAAGCATATGATCATTATCAATATTAAAAATTAATTAATAGCAAACATTCTATGCTGGAGATATCTTATAATTGAGTAGAAAAATAAAACTTCCTAAATTCAAGATGAGTATTGATTGGCCATTTTTGGATTGCAGGATTATAAGCATTACACATCCATATTATTTTATAATTTTAAAAAAGCTTTCTCTAATAAAAACTAAATGTTATAAAAATAAATAAATAAATAAATAAATAAATAAAATAAACAGGCTGTAGTGCATTGCTGAGAGTGATACAGAAAATTTTAGGCCAAATTACCAAACTTGATAGCAACATTTTCCTGTTGAACACTCTCAGTGGTCTTGCCTTTTTCATCCACATCTTTCAAAATTTGCAATACTCACATGATAGTCTTACCCTGGTCATATCAACCTTGGTCATACTTCTAGGACAAGACTCTATTAAACAAATTAACCACCTCTATCTTTTTTCCTCTCATAGTAACTTTTTTTCTCTACCTGGTAGAGATTCTTAAAAATGAGATTAAGTAACCCATTCTCCCAAAACCCAATCACAATGCTCCTGTCAACTTGGCAACTCCAAAATATTCTAACTTAATTTATTTCTTTTCTTCTCCACTGTGACAATTCTAATTTTTTTAAAAAATCATAATTATCCTAGACTACTGAAATAGTCATACAACTGGAAAATCATTTTCCTCTGTCACTCCATGTACTTCACAGATGTAAAAAGATCCTTTGAAATGTCTGCCTAAAATTATCTAATGCCTTTCTGTAGCACTTGAAATAAGCCATGAATTCTAGTTTATAACGTTTCATGAGATCTATTTTCTTTTTTTTTTTAATTTCTGCATTTTCTTTTTTCTTTTTTTTTTCCTCTCTTTTAATTTTTATTTTGAAATCGTGGGGGACAATTCAGGGTTAGGTTTATAAATGTTCCTTGTGAAGATACCCTTATTGATGAAGTGTGCCCTCCTTCCCCAGGCAAGAGATATCAACTACTGTCAATCCCTGCTCCCCACCCTCCACCCCGCTCCCTGCAGTTTCTCGCTATTGTCAATCCCTTTCCTACAGTAATATGGTAGTTGTTCTCTATTATAAGTGAGAACATATGGTACTCAGCTCTTTGTTTCTGTGAGAGACAACTCAGTATTATAAACTCTAATCCCATCCAGGTTGCTGTGAAGTTCATGATTTTGTTCTTTATGGCTGCAGAATATTCCATTGTATATATGTACCACTTTTTCTTATCCAGTCCTCTTTTGATGGGCAGCACGGTTGGTTCCATGTTCTTGCTATTGTGAACAATGCTGCGATAAACATACGTGTGCAGGTATCTTTTTTATAGAGTGACCAGAGTTCTACCGGGTATATTCCCTGTAGAGGGATTGCAGGGTCATATGGAAGGTCAATTTTTAGAACTTTTACGAATTGTCACACCGTTTTCCACAGAGACTGTACTAGTTTACACTCTTTCTTCCCTATCCTTCAAATTATATTTGGACTACCTATACTACTCTTCTTTTGCTATGCTCTAACCAGACTAGTTCCATTCTTTCCTTCCTTAAGCCTTTGAACAAGTTGCATTTTTTTTTTGCCCCAAAGACTGTCCTCTCTGCTACTTAAGAGATTGACTCAGTTTTCTCCATCAGAACATAGCTTAAGTGTTATGTTCTCAGAGAAGTTTGCAATGACTGTTCATTTTATTGTATCTCTGAAACTAAAGTTCATTTGCCAGAATATCACACTTTATCTTTAGATTGTTTCTTATTTATTTACTTAGTTCTTTATTGTATTATCTCCCAAACTGTATAGTAAGTTCCATCATGTCTGTATTGATCTTAAATGTATCTAGAACAAGGCCTATGTTATACTTTACTGCAAAAATAAATGAATAATTGAATAAATGAACTGGTCAGTATTTCACAGGAAAATTTTTATAATCTCTACATTAGAATAAATTTTTCCTTCTTTCCTATTATATGGCCTCTAAGCATTACTGTTATAATGAGATTTGTACATGTCTTTTATCTCATTATATTCTTTGCAGTTTGATAAAAATGAGTGTATTTTTCTTCTTTGTATTTCCAAAGTAAATGCCTTGCACGTTACCTTACTATCTTAGGAATAATAGCCATTCATAAATGTTTGTCTAATTGGATTATGTTGCTGTTACAAAATTTTAAAAGTCTCTCTTGAGCATTCCTAAGAGAAAGAAATTTTCATTGGAACATTTCATGAGTCCTTACACCAAAATTAATTGTTACTTTCTCTCTGTTTTTATTACAATTAGTATGCGCTGTTTTTAACAATATGATTTATAATGTAGCATTTATCAACATGTGTATTTCTACAGTTAGACTGAGAGAATGCTAGCAGTGTTTCTTAAATATAATATAACAGTCCTTTCTAATAATAACAAGAATTACTCATTCTTGTTAAGGGATAATCAAAGATAGCTCTGGAAGGGCCTTGACTATCACAGAACCACTACTCATTCAACTAAGCACTCACTTTGAAGAAACAAAGCTAAAGTTATTTAGAGACATTTTGTCTTACCAATCTATTAAATCTCATGATAATCAAGGATTGTTGAGGGAAGAGTGTGATACAAATCTTATTTATCCTGCATTCTGCTATTCTGGCTTACAATAACACACAATTCTCAGAAAAATATAGTTTCTTCAGGTATATGAAAATTATGTTTTCATTAATTTCTAATATGATTTTCTTATTCTGACAAAATTTGAACATATACCATCAAAACAAACACATCCAATACAAAAGGAACTTCCTAAACAGTATCCATGCTTGGCTGATTTTTTAAAGAAGCATGTTTAGATCCAAACCTCCTGTCATACATTCAGAAGAAACAGGAATTGTGCCTTGAAATATGGAGTTACACTTTGAGAGTAAACCCAACACTCTTCAATCCTCCCATTTGATCATGACTTCAACATTCATTCATTCATTCATTCATTCATTCATTCATTCATTCATTTTGCTTATTTTTTTTAAATAAGCAACTTGTTGCCAGACTGCTGTCTATGGTAATATAGTAGTGAATCAAACAAGTTATATCTTAGCTTATAGGGACTTTTTATTTTAGTAGGAAATGTGAATATTCAGCATGTACCCAGTAAGGTGGTATTTTTCTTCAAGAACTTCGTCTTTTATATCCCATACAAGATAAAGCCACCAAAACTGCTGAATGGTAAATTTGTCACAGAAACTAGAATAGTGGAAGACAGCAAAGATCATCCTTCCCTACACATCTTTAGCCTGAAAATTTTGTAGCCATCCAGACTTCATCTCAGTGGTCAGAGAAAGTCAATAAGGGCAAAGCAATACAGTAGCTCCTGGCTAAGGTGGTAGACGCATGGACTGTAAAAAGATGGGTAATTTTTCAGAATCCCCAAAATGTACCCTGATGGGGAGAAAGATAACAGAAACCCATTTTATTATTTTACCTGATGCCATTCCCTGGAGTAATTAGATTATTATAGTGACTGTGGCCTACAGTGAGTATCTGGAAAGATATCCATAAATATCTGAGCAAACAAGACAAGTATTGAAACCAAACAATTTCTAAAAGTTTTAAAATATTATTCTATCCACATTTGATGCTGAAGCTTCCATGGATAATCATTGTAGCTATTTTTATTTTGTATCTTTTTCTTCTCTGGCTGTGGCATCACCTTAGTGATGGTAAATACTTTTACCAAGAAGGCAATCTTAATAATTCATGCCAGCCACCATTATATGAAGGTCATATGAAGGTCTAATTTTAACAGACATTCAGAAACTAAATGACCATTCTTCTTCCTCAGGTTATTTTACTTTCCGAATAAATAAAGTACACAAACAACTCCATGTCAATCTAGATAGTATATATCTGAGGGGAAAAAAATAGGCCAGGTATCTATCAAATGGGTCATGGGAGAGTGTTTCAATCAGACAATTGGAACATTTCTCTGATCCTTGCAGAATTTGCTTGTCACAATTTATTATATCCTATTTTATCCATGACCCTCAGATTCATAACCTGCCATAGTCACTGATTCCCTGGCAATACATTAATACCTGAAAAGGCTACCAAATTTTGGGGCAAACTATACCATATTGGGACAAGGCACAGCCCAATATTTTCCCTGATTGATACTAGAAGTTGTAGGTGACGTCTTTTGGTAGAACATTAGAGGTGGCATTTGGTTTGGAGTATATTTCAGAGAGAAATACTGTATAGCTCTCTTCCCAATGTATATACCATCTGCCTTTGCCAAAATTGGGAACAATTTTACACAGCATTTTTCAATGGAATGGAAATTACCAGCTTTATGGATACACATCGTTAGCACCAATCTACTTTATCTTCTATTTCTTTGTGGTATGCAAGAAATAATTTTTACATAAGAATGCATTTACATGATGGTATAAGTCTGAACTTCTACTGATAATGTGGTTAATGTCAAAAACATACCTATGACCACAATTATTTTATTATATAATTATTACTTTATACCATTAACTCTTCTGTGAAATTTGCAACTGTGTTCTCTGTGGTTTTTTTTTTTTTTTTTTTTTTGGTCATTACTGCATTGTCTCAGGTAATAATTTATTTGCTCCCAGCCATGTCATCCTATCTATCTCAGATGAGAAGGAATTCAGAAAGGATTCTTGTAAATTATTACTGACCAGTGTCTTTCCTATAATAATTATTATTGAGAAAAATAGCAGTATTAGAGGCCATAAAAATAATTCTAAATGAGCAATGTCTTGCACTCAGCATACACTAATTCAAGAGCTCAAAGTTTCCCTTCCAGGAAGATGGCATGTGTATTGACTCTCTTAAGAAATCTATAAGATAAAGGTCTTAAAAACTTTAATATTAATTAGTAGTTCAGGCTACCTGTCTTTTGTCTCTGTAACAGGAGTACACTAATGATTATTATACCACATTGCTAGATGTGGTATAAGAGATGTGCAAGTTAATAATTCTAAAATATTATATTCTTAGCAAGAAAAATAGCCACTGTTAAAAGTTTAGGAACTTGTATGCAGGGCTGTTTATTTGTCTTTGAAATAGAGTATCTCTGTACTATGTGCTGGTGCTTAAAGTATCTAGGTAGGAACACTCTACTAATTTAGCAGCAGAGGGTAAATGATGATACAAAGAATGATGTTGGCATTATGAAATTTACAATGTGTAAGTAACTACTATGTTGAATTTTCTGTGGAAAAAGGGCATAATATCACTAGTGTCTTAAGAGTAAACCTTTTGGATATGTTATAAACTGAAAATTATGGTGATCTGAATGCTTAGAGAGCACTAGAAACTAGAAAATATGAAAACCTGCAGGTGGAAACCTTAAATATTGCATATTTCATTGAATGGTTCTTTCTTCATGTTACAAATATCAATTATTAAATACTACCAATATTATTAAGTAGTCACTTTTAATCATAATATTTTACATGTATATTTATACCACCATAATGAAAGCTCCCAATGTGTTTTACAGACTATATACAGATTTATTAATAAAATGTAGCTATCTCCATGAAAAGCGCATTTTTATTCAAGATAATTGTACAGTGCAATAGACATAGATTATGCTAATAGACAAGAGGAAGAACATGAATAAATAAAAGCCATAGATAATCCCCAAATCTAATTTTAACTACTATTTTAAATTTTTCTCTTCTACCAAACCTTTATAAGGGCTACTAACAAGTAATAAAATTGACTGATTGGCATTTCACTTCCACTTCCTTCTGTTGCTCACCTACTGGTGAAAATGGTATCAAGCATGGGAATAGGCATGAGGCAGTAGTAAAGGAAAAAGGCAAGAGAAAGAGGAACAGAAGTAATTCAATATCTAGTTAATCACCTCATGAATAACAGAGAGTTGACTGAAATGATAACATTTAAGTAAGTACTGTAATTAACTCGGTAATTGGTATCCTTAGTGGCCTAGTGGCAGGAAAGAGAACTGCTATCTTTACAACTACAGGAAAGTCTGTGATTTTTAAAGGATTATACTGCAAAAGAGTACATCAGATTTAAGTGCAAAATACCAGAGGTGTTTCAACTGGAGAGTTTGGATTATCTCTAAAATGCCTTTGCTTATATAACGTATGGGTTTCTAGTTTATAATCAATCTTATAGGGAATATATATATATATATATTCATGATGTTATCACTGCTTACAAAATCCACCAATCACGAAATCCAAAACTCACGATATGTGACAATATAGATTAGTTTTCCAAATTATTTTTTCATTAACTGCTTGAAGTTGCAGATTATTTCCTTGGAGACACAGGGAAGCATTGTGAAAAGATGGATAGTTGGGCGGGCTATGTCCTAATAAAGAAGCACATCTCTTTATAATAATCTTGTTTATCACAGTTGTTTTAAACCTCACTCCTAATCAAGAATTGTTTCCTCAGTTATTTTTTTCTTGCTCTCTCACAGGATTTTATAACACACTCAATTAAGGAGGAGTCCGTTGATTAATAGCAGGAAATAGAAACACTGACTATGTCTTCTTCTTAGGTCTCTGTCAATTTGTCTGTTTTCTATAATCATTTTATACATGTCTGCCAACAAACCCTTCAATACTAATCAAATAAAATTCTTCCTCTTATAGAAATTTTACCTTCCTGGGTCACTAACAATTTACTATATTTCTTCAAAGTTCTCAAAGACATTAAATCTCCAAATTTATTTTTTTCTTCACAGAATACAATCTCATTCTTGGCACCATCAGGCAAATCCGTTATTCAGGAGCCATTTCTACTTTGTAAAGTTATATGTTGACTTCTAGATCTAGAGTCTAAAGAATACCAAAGCAAACCACAACTCTCCTGCTGTAGAATGCTGAACAATGGAAAATAAGTTAGTGACCTCACCTCTAGATATGTGCTTAATCTCACACATTTGTATTTGAGGTATTAATACTCCTGCATTTGTCACTCCTAATTGGGTCCTAAGCAGAAAAAAGCAGTTCACAGCATGCCCTCTGTGAGCTGTCATAAACAGAAATATGAGGCAGTGCCAAATTATCCAAGGCTTGACAGTCAATGATTAGGATGTTTTAATTTAGTGGACATACAGAACTTCTGACATCTAAATGGGTGAATGCCACAAGTAATCTTCCCCCCCTCCACATGTTCAAATTTGGAATCAACAAAAAGTAGCTTAGAGTAGCATCTTAAATATATGGAATTATCAGAGGAGTGAATTTTAGCATAATGTTGAATTTAGAAATAGATTGATACTGAAAAATAATGAATTATCACAACTGAAATAATTAAAATAGACTTTTTTCTCGAAAATTCTTAGTATGAAGGGGTTACATGCACATGGAGAGTAAGGTTTTACAAATATACATTTTTTGTTTTTCTTTTTTTTTTCTCCATAATATCCTTTTTGACTCTATTACTCACATGTCCTTAAAATGAATTCAGCATAAATAGAAATACATGAATGGGAAAGGTTATATGTAACTTTTTTTTTTACACTAAGAAAGAGAATGAATAATAGCTCTTTGGAAAGGTCTACTGGAATATATTTTGGGTTGAACTGCTAAACAGTTATATACTTTTATTATTGTATTTTATTTAAATATATCAGTTATACAACATTTATACAAGTGTAAAAATTAGCTTTCTGCTTTCCTTTCTTTGTTTTTGTTTTTTTTTTGAGTTAGAGTCACACTCTGTTGCCCAGACTGGAGTACAGTGGCCACTCCCGGCCACCGCAGCCTCGACCC
>NW_007247514.1:0-7309 GCF_000164805.1 Carlito syrichta
AAAAAAGTATCATATGCCGCAACTGGATGTAACATTGGTTTAAGAAGAACTGTTAATCCTAAATTTCCGTTTGTACTTTATTTGTAGTGGCGCCGACGGTTTTGCAGTTGCCAAATACTTAGTACGAATTAATAAAAGTTAACCAGGATCCGTGGATTCCAGGTCCCTAGGGAACACCTGGACATCAGCATTTTTGTACACAGAGTTTTGGAATCCACATGGACAGGGAAAATCAGGGCATCTTGCTGAAAACGGAAAGGGATTCCGGTTCTTGGAGGTCTCTATCGACTAAATCTACAGAGAGTCTTGATCAGGTTTAATCAGCAATCTGGGCTTCTATGTCGCCTCATTTTTAGTGTTTGTTTTGAAGAGGGACCAGGTATCGTGGGTTCCAATTCCTCAAGAACTTTATGGGAGTCTTTCTCTTGATATCAAAGCAACTGGAAGTTTAGGTCACCAGGAAATATCTTGGCTTCTTGCTGAGAATGGAGCAGGAATTCCAGTAATGTGAGTCCTCATATACAGAACACTACACGACCTGTTACTATGGAACAATAAGGAATCTTGGTTACACGAGGCCCCCATCCCAAAACCCTACAGACCGTCATTCTAAGAGATAACCACCACTCAGGTTTTGGGAGTAGGAAACTGGATAATGAGAGTCCTCATATACAGGGAACTGCACTGTCTATTGCTAAAGGAGAATAAGGAATCTGGTAACACGTGTCCTCCATCCCTATAAAACTTCAGGATTTCTTGCTAAGGGATAAACACGAATTTGGGTTTTTGAAGAATTAACTAGGGAAATAAAATGCTCATATACAGAAAAATGCACTGACTTTTCCTAAGAAAGTACAAGGAAGGTGGATGACATGATTTCTCAATCTCCAAAAAAATATACGGCGTCTTCCTAAGATCTAAACAAGGATCAAGCTTTCGACGCATGTATTTATGAACAGGAGTACTCATATACAGGTAGCCGCACGGCTGATGCTAAACAGAAGGAATCTGCGTTATACGCATCCTCAGTCTGAAAATGTACAGGTCATCTTGCTGACGGCTATAGTAGAATCAGCAATTCGAGGCATGAATGTGGGTAATAGCAATCCTCATATGCAGGAAACTACAGGGCCTCATGCTAATAAACTAATAAACGAGAGGAAATCTGTTTTCCACTGTTCCTCTATCAATAAATCTGCATGACTTCCTACTAAGGGCTAAACAAGAATCAGGGTTTTGAAACAGGAATCAAGGGAAAGAGTGTCAGCCCATACAGGACACTACATGGCCTCCAATTATGTACGAATAAAGAATCATTGTGGTACACGCCCTCAATCCAAAAAATTCCCAGGTTGTCTGCTATGGGACAAAAAAGAAACAGATCTTTGAGGTCCCCACATGTTTCAGAGCAATTTAAAATGAGGGTATTATGAATCGGTCATTTCAGGAATCCTGCAAAATTCTGGTTTTCTTAAAATTTGTAAATGGTATTGGGCACTCCAAGTCCGTTAGATTTCTCAGAACAATTAAGGCCAGATTCCAGACAAAAAGTATCTTCTTGCCATAATTGGATGTAACTCCGTTCTTAAGGTGAACCCTCTAATCCTTCACCTTCCATGTCTCTTGTGATTTTGAGAAGGGACAAGGATTTTGCATTTGCCAAATGTTTACTACGTACTTTTAATGGTAACCAGGAATCATGGAATCCACGAACCTAGGAAATTTCCGAGCATCTGTCTTTTGATATACTGAATTTGGAATCCAAATCGACAAGAAAAATCAGGGCATCTTACTAAGAATTAAAAGGAAATTCGGCTGTAGGAGTTCTGATTCTCCAGAATCTACAGGGCCCCTTAATGAGGTTTAATCAGCAATCTGGGCTTCTGGGGCCCTACATATTCAGAGCTACTTGCCCGTGGATAGGCTAAATCTGTCATTACAGATCCTCAAGGATTTGGCTCTAGAAATCCTTTTGTTTCCTGGGACCATCTATGACCATAATCATATACCCCAGAATCAAAAGGTATATTGGTACAAAATTCCTCGATTCAGGTGACGTCAACCTACAAAAAATTCTTGTGGTTGGGCAGGTAGGAATTGGGGTTTTGTTTTTCGAATATTCCACGTTTCGGGGAGGTCTTGTGAAGGGGAACCAGGAATCTTGGATTCCAGTTCCCAAAGAACCTTAAGGACGTCTTTCTCTTCATATCCACAAAAGTGGAATTCTTGGTCACCAGGAACTGTCTCGGCATCCTGCAGAGTGAAGCGGGAAGCTGGGTAATGGAGCTCGTCATATACAGGAAACTACACGTCATATTGGTAAGAAATTATAAGGAATCTTCGTTATATGAGTCCTCAATCCCAAAAACTACAGGCCGTCTTCCTTAGACAGAAGCACGAATCAGGTTTCTGAAGTAGGAATCTGGGTAATGGGAGTCCTCACATAAAGGAAACTTCACTGCCTGTTGCTACGTAAGAATAAGGAATATGCGTCACTCGGGTCCTCAATCCCAAAAAAGCTGAAGGTCATTGTGATATGGGCTAAACACGACTCATGGTGTTTTCGAGCATGAATCTGGTAAATGGAGTCCTTATTTACAGGAAACTACATGACCTTTTGCTAAGAAGAATAAGGAATCTGCGTTACACGGGTCCTCAATCCCAAAAATCTACAGAGCATCTTGGAAAGTTCTAAAATCATCAGAGTTTCAAAGCAGGTGTATCTAATGAGAGTACAAATATACAGGAAAATACACAGCCCCTTGCCAAAGGTGAAAAATAAAGGGGTTACTGCAGTCCTCATGCCTTAAAATCAACAGGCCATCTGCTGTTGGCTAACTAAGAAATAAGTTTTAGTAGCGGGAACATAGTTAATAACAGTCCTCATATGCAGAATCTATATTATCTCTAGCTAAAGAGAACTAAGAAACCTATTTTACGTGGTTACTCCGTCACAATATCCACATGATATATTGCTAATTGCAAAACAAGAATCAGGATTTCCAAACAGGATTCTGGGGAAAGGGAGTCCTCATATACAAGACATAACACTGCCCCTAGCTAAAAAGAATAAGGAATCTTTGATACACTATTCCACAATCGGAAAAATTCTCTGGGCATATTGCTGCGGTATAAACAAGTATCTAGGCTTCGAGCTCGTCTCATGTTTCAGAGACATTTGGCTTGTGGGTATTATGAATCAATAATTTCAGAACTCCAGCAACATTCTGTTCCTCTTCAGATTTGTATTCGGGTATCTGGTAGTACAAATCCGTAAAGTTCCTCGGGACAATTAAGTCCAGATTCCCAGAAAAAAAGTATCATATTGCCATATTTGGATGTAATATTGGTCTTAAGGTGAACTTGGATATCCTTAAATTTCCGTTTGTACTTTATTTGTAGAGGGCCCGTGGGTTTTGCAGTTCCCAAATATTTAGTACGAATTATTAAAATGTAACCAGTATCCATGGATTCCACGTCTCTAGTATATATCTGGGCATCTGTATTTTTGTACACAGGGCTTTGGAATACACATGAACAGGAAAATTCAGGGCATCATGCTGAGAACGGCAAGGAAATACAGTTCTTGGAGTTCTCAATCGCCTAAATCTACAAAGTCTATTGACAAGGTTTAATCAGCAATCTGGGCTTCTATGTCGCCATATTTTTAGTGTGTGTTTTGAAAAGGGACGAGGAATCTTGGGTTCCAATTCCTAAAGAACTTTCTGGGATTCTTTTTCTTGATTTCCAAGCAACTGGAATTCTAGGACACCAGGAAACATCTTGGTGTCTTGCTCAGAATGAAGCAGGAATTTCAGTAATGGGATTGCTCATATACAGAGCACTACACGACTTGTTGTTACGGAAGAATAAGGAAGCTTGATTACACGAGGCCTCCATACCAAAAACCTACAGACCGTCTTGCTAAGAGATAACCATCATTCAGGTTTTAGGAGAAGGAATCTGGATAACGGGAGTCCTCAAATACAAGAAACTGCACTGTCTATTGCTAAAGGAGAATAAGGAATCTGATTTACCTGTGTCCTCCATCCCAATAAAATTTCAGTGTTTCTTGCCAAGGGCTAAACACGAATTTGGGTTTTTGAAGCATGAACTAGAGAAATGAAATGCTCATGTACAGACAAATGCACTGACTCTTCCTCAGAAAGGATAAGGAATGTGGGTGACATGTTTTCTCCATCTCCAAAAAAATATACGACATCCCCCTAAGCTGTAAACAAGAATCAAACTTTTGACTCACGTATCTGTGAACAGGAGTACTCATATACAGGTAACTGCACGGCTGTTGCTACAAATAAGAAATCTGTGTTATACGAGAGCTCAGTCCTGAAAATCTACAGGGCATCTTGCTGACGGCTAAAGAAGAATCAGGGATTCGAGGCATGAATGTGGGTAATAGCAAACCTGATATACAGGAAACTACATGGCCTCTTGCTAATAAAAGAGAAGTAATCTGTTTTCCACGGTTCCTCTTTCAAAACATCTACAGGACTTCTTACTAAGGGCTAAACTAGAATCAGGGTTTCGAAACAGGAATCAAGGGAAAGAGAGTCCTCACATACAGGACACTACATGACCTCCAACTAAGTACGAATAAAGAATCATTGTTGTACGTGCCCTCAATCCAAAAAATTCCCAGGTTTGTGCTATGGGACAAACAAGAAACAGATCTTCGAGCTCCCCAAATGTTTCAGAGCAATTTAGCATTCCGATATATAGAATCGGTCATTTCAGGACCCCAGCAACATTCTGGTCCTCTTAAAAGTTGTAAATGGTATTGGGAATTCCAAGGCATTTCTGTTCCTCAGAACAATGAAGGCAAGATTCCAGGACAAAAAGAATCTTCTTGCCATATTTGGATGTAACTTTGATCTAAAGGTGAACCTTGTAATACTTCCCCTTCCGTGTCTCTTTTTATTTTGAGAAGGGACAAGGGTTTTGCACGTTCCAATGTTTACTACATACTTGGAATGGTAACCAGGAATCATGGAATCCACGAACCTAGGAAACTTCTGGGCATCTGACTTTTGATATACTAATTTGGAATCCAAATCGACAGGAATAATCAGGGCATCTTACTGAGAATTAAAAGGAAATCCGTTTCTAGGAGTTCTCATTTTCCGTAACATACAGGGCCTCCTGATAAGGTTTAATCGGCAACCTGGGTTTCTGGGACCCTACATATTCAGAGCTACTTGCTCCGTGGATATGTTAAATGGGTCAGTACAGATCCCCGGGATCTTTCTGGTCCTCTTGTTAGATGTAATCAAGGATTTGGCACTGGAAATACTTTTTTTGCCTGGGACGTTCTACGTCCATAATCATATTCCCCAGAATCAAAAGGTGTATTTGTACCAAATTCCTCGATTCAGGTTCAATTAAACTACAGAAAATTTGTGGGTGGGCAGGTAAGTATGGGGGTTTGGAGAATGGAATATTCCACATTTTTCGGAGGTCTCGTGAAGGGGAAAAAGGAATCTTGGATTCCAGTTCCCCAAGAACATTCTGGACGTCTTTCTCTTGCTATCCAAAAAACCGGTATTCTAGGTCACCAGGAGCTGTCTCGGCATCCTGCAGAGTGAAGCAGGAAGCTGGGTAATGGTGGCCGTCATATACAGGAAATTACACGTCACATTGCTAAGGAAATATAAGGAATCTTCCTTATATGAGTCTTCAATCCCAAAAACTGCAGGCCGTCTTCCTAAGACGTAACAAAGATTCAGGTTTTTGAAGGAGAAATCTGGGTAATGGGAGTCCTCACATGAAGAAAACTTCACTGCGGTTTGCTAAGTAAGAATAAAGAATCCGCGTTACTCGGGTCCTCAATCCCAAAGAAGATTAAGGCCATCTTGCTATGGGCTAAACACGAATCATGGTATTTTTCAGCATGAATCTGGAAAGTGGCGACCTTATTTACAGAAACTTCATGACCTTTTGCTAAGAAAGAGTAGGGAATCTGGGTTACACGAGTCCTTACTCCTAAAAATCTACAGAGCTTCTTGGAAACTTCTATAAAGAAACAGAGTTTTGAAGCAGGATGCATCTAATGAGAGACCTAATATACAGGAAAATACTCAGCCCCTAGCCTAGGAAGAAAAAGAATCGGGGTTATAGCAGTCCTCAGTCCTTAAAATCAACAGGCCATCTGCTGTGGGTTAAAGAAGAATCAGGGATTAGGAGCTGGAACATAGGTAATAGCAGTCCGCCTATGCAGAAACTACATGATATTTAACTAAGGAGATCTAAGAAACCTCTTTTACACGGTTCGCCCATCACTATATCTATATGACATTTTGCTAATGGCAAAACAAGGATCATGGATTCCAGACAGGATTCTGGGGAAAGGGATTCCTCATAAACAAGACCTTAAACGACCCCTCGGTATAAAAGAATAAGGAATCTGTGATGCACTAGTCCACACTGAAAAATTCTCAGGGCGTCCTACTGCGGTATGACCAACAATGAAGGCTTAGAGCTCTTCTCATTTTTCTGAGATATTTGGCTTGTGGGTATTATGAATCAGTCATTTCAGGACTCCAGCAATATTCTGGTTCTCTTGAGAGTTGCAATCGGGTTTCTGGTATTACAAATCCCTTAACTTCTTCGGGAAAATTAAGGCCAGATTCCCGGAAAAAAAGTATGATATTGCCGCAACTGGATGTAGCATTGGTCTTAAGAAGAACTTGTTAATCCTTAAATTTCCGTTTGTACTTTATTTGTAGTGGCGCCGACGGTATTGCAGTTGCCAAATACTTAGTACGAATTAATAAATGTTAACCAGGATCCGTGGATTCCAGGTTCCTAGGGAACACCTGGACATCAGCATTTTTGTACACAGGGTTTTGGAATCCACATGGACAGGGAAAATCAGGGCATCTTGCTGAAAACGCAAAGGGAATCCGGTTCTTGGAGTTCTCCATCGCCTAAATCTACAAAGTGTCTTGATCAGGTTTAATCAGCAATCTGGGCTTCTATGTCGCCTCATTTTTAGTGTGTGTTTTGAAGAGGGACCAGGTATCGTGGGTTCCAATTCCTCAAGAACTTTATGGGAGTCTTTCTCTTGATATCCAAGCAACTGGAAGTCTAGGTCACCAGGAAATATCTTGGCTTCTTGCTGAGAATGGAACAGGAATTCCAGTAATGTGAGTCCTCATATACAGAACAATACACGACCTGTTACTATGGAACAATAAGGAATCCTGGTTACACGATGCCCCCATCCCAAAACCCTACAGACCGTCTTTCTAAGAGATAACCACCACTCAGGTTTTGGGGAGTAGGAATCTGG
>NW_007247515.1:0-2518 GCF_000164805.1 Carlito syrichta
GACTTGCTGGGCTCCGGTAATCCTTCCATCACAGTCTTCCAAGTAGCTGGAACTACAGATGCACAATACCATGCCCGGGTAATTTTTGATTTATTGTAGAGATGAAGGCTCGCCAAGTTGCCCAGGTGGGTCTTGAACCCGCAGGCTCAGGTAATCCACTCACCTCAGCCTTCCAAAGAACTGGAATTAGAGGCTGAGCCACCAAGCCCTGCTCATATTAACTTGCTTATGAGAAAGTGACCCACATGGCCCCAAAGAAGTCAGGGCAGCACCCAGCAAGGTGCCTCAAAGCTCTACATAACTCCTCAGACCTATGAAATCAGTGTCAACAAGGAAGCTGGACTTTGGACGCCTCTGGACGGGGCAGGGGGTGAGTATGGCATTGTCAAAGCCTCAGCCAGTTAGCAGCATGTCTTGCTTGTTATGCTGGCCAATCCGTGTGACAGTGCCTTCCTTAAAGGGCACAAGTTTTACAACCAGAGGGGCCCAACCTGGCCTCTCCTGATCTCTGGGAGAAGATGTATATCAGGCATATCTAGGATGACCATACAGTGAACATGAGGCCCTGATGAAAACTAGGATTTTGCCCAAGGCAGGGTGAGAACCCTAGCCGTAGTGTGTGGGTACATGAGGCCCACTCATGTCCAGCAGGGCCAGACCTGTGATATCACCAGGCTTGAAATGCAACCAGCCACCTCGACTAGGGTGGGCAGAAACCCACAGACCGGCCATCAACCTTATCCACTCAAGGAGGCAATTATGTCTGACCTTCTATATCCCTGAGTGACCACTACCTGAGCACCAATGAGGCAGAAGTCTGAGGCCAAGCAGATGGCATTGGGGCTATGATTTCAGGGTACAATACTTGCTCTTGATTATAGGAATGATAAAAATTGGGAAAGTGAGGTCCCAGGAGGCCAGGTCCCTAGGTCTGCCATATGTGGTGGGTTCCTTTCAAGGAAAGAAATAGGAAATGTGACCTCATTTTGTGCAAGGATGCTCCAAGGTGGGGGCCAGAGCTGCACAAGGGGGAAGAGCTCCTGGCTATGCAGGAATAGGCCTTAGCTGGATCCCACAGTCTGTAGTCTGTCCCCCTTTTTCATCTGGCTGCTTGGGATTCTCTTTTTATTTTTTTATTTTTATTTTTTTAGTTGGAGTCTCGTTCAGTCACCACGACTGGAGTGCAGCTCATGGCCACCCCAGTGTCAACCTCTTGGGCTCCGGTGTTCCTTCCGCTTCAGCCTTCCAAGTAGCCAGAGCTACAGACATGCACTACGATGCCTGGCCATTTTTAAAAATTTTTCTTGTAGAGATGATGTCTCGCCAAGTTGCCCGAGCTGGTCTCGAACCCACAGGCTCTGGCAGGATTCTCCATTTTTTGTTGACTCTGCAGGTACTGAAAACCACCCAGTTCCTTTTCTTATCTCATTTTACTTTCAGGAGAAAAAAAAAATCTTTCTATCAAATGAATTCTCAGCAACCTCTTCATCAGCCTGCTCTGCAGACAAGAACAGTGCTGCCTTTGTATAATAGAATGTCCAGTTCTCTCCAAATCATAGAGATGAGTTTTTACAAAAGTGAATGGAGATGATTTGTTAGATCTGGCTCAGTAATGGTATCATCTAGATCACTAAGATTGTCCTTAGGGGGTTCTAGAGAATATGTCATTGGGGGCCTGTTTTAGAAGCTCATCTGTTCCAGGGTCATTGAGTGCATAACATGAGTCTCATTTTTTTTTAATTTTTTGAGTTGGAGTCTCACTCTGTCCCCCAAGCTGGAGTACAGTGGCACACTCCTGGGCACTGCAGCTTCAACCTTCTGGTCTTAGGCAATCCTTTCGCCTCAGACTTCCAAGTAACCAGAACTACAGTCACACACTACCACACTTGGCTAATTTTTTTGATTTATTGTAGAGACGAGGTCTTCCAAGTTGCCCTGGCTGGTTTTCAGGCCCCAACTCGGGCAATCCACTCGCCTCGGACTCCCAAAGTGCTGGGACTACAGGCTGACACCAAGCCTGGCCTAGAGTCTTTAATATTCTGATACGCGAGGAGATCATCTGAGTTCGTGGACTTCTCGCATTTGTACATTTCTCTTTTCTCTTATCTGTCCCTCTTTTTTTTTTAAAGCAGGATTTTTTTTTTTTGAGTCGGAGTCTCACTCGGTCACCCTGAGTGGAGTGCAGTGGCTGCTCCCGGCCACCGCGGCCTCAACCTGCTGGACTACGGTGATCCTTCTGCCTCAGCCTTCCAAGTAGCTGGAACTACAGGCGAGCACTACCACGCCCGGCTAATTTTTTCAATTATTGTAGAGATGAGGTCTTGCCAAGTTGCCTAGGCGGGTCTCGAACCCGGAGACTCAGGCAATCCACGCGCCTCGGGCTCCCAAAGTGCTGGAACTACAGGCTGACACCAAGCCTGGCCTAGAGTCTTTAATATTCTGATACACAAGGAGATCATCTGGGTTTGTGGACTCGCATTTGTGTATTTCCCTTTTCTCTTATTCTGTCCCTCTTTTT
>NW_007247515.1:3685-7413 GCF_000164805.1 Carlito syrichta
CTGATCGAGAATCCCTAAGTCCCAGTCAGGGCTTGTAGTTTTGGGTCTCCGGAGGGCCTGGGGGTAAAGGCTTGGAGAAGAGGCAGGGGAAGCCAGCCGTGGGCAGGTGGCAGTGGGTGACAGCCCCACAGTCGCCTGATCAGGAATACCCAGGTGGAAATCCCTAGACCAAGTCATCAAGGTGGTTAGGGTACTAGACAGGATGAGGGAAAATGGATGGAGCAAGGGGCGCAGCCCCGCCGGGGCTGGCAAGCCGGAGGTGCGCACTGGGAACCCAGAGATCCGAGTATGTTGCAAAGAATTACACAGAGGTGAGAGAAGAAAAGTTTTATTTAAGAAAAGTTCACCCCCTAGAGTCGTGGCTTAAATCCTTTTCTTGGAGATGTTACACGTGGCTGCTGTGATTTCCTTGCGACTACCTGAAAGACGGTGACACGCAGTAAGACTCAACACCTGCTAAGCCAAGAGATTTAATGAGACAAAGGCGGTGGCTCCAGAACCTGAGTATCAGGTTGCAGCGTGGAGGCAGGGGTGTGGCAGGTTTCATAGAAATTTAAAGCGACCTGTCGGTTACCTATTGGTCGGCAGGTGAGGCATTTTTGGGATTGGCGGGGGCTCTCGCGGGCATGGGAATGGTGGGCTTTGTTATGGAAGAAGAACCCAGAAAGCCTCGTCTGAACCTCCATGTTAGTTTGTCCGGGCGCCTTCTTAGGCGGGAGCGCCATTTTAGGTGGGGTCCATGCCTAGGCTTAGACTTTGGAGGGGACGGGTTCCTCGTCCTGGCTGACTGGGGCCTTTCACTACCTGTGGACGTCTTGGAGATCCTGTGACACAGAGACCCGTTAATGTCTGTCCATATTATCATAGCCCCGAGAGAAGGGTGCGGCAAGGATTCTAATTCTCCTGCACCTTCCCAAACGACCTTCCTTAGAGCTAGTGGAGAGTTCACCTCCCCTTATCTCCTAGGCATTCCCAGGGAGTAGCTGCGGGGGATCCTTGGCGTCCCTGTAGATAGTGCCCAACTTACTGGAAGATCAAATCCCCACCTGCTCCCCCTCTGAGCGGTTATAACTTTTGGAATTACAAGTTTCGTGACTTTTACAATCCCTGCCCGATTCATGATGTCTTAGGCCTTGTAAATTCCCTTTACTCTAGGCAAGCTTGATTGCCACTATGAGATACCTCAGAAACCTGGAAGTCTGTTTCTGAAAAGAAAAAGTCGGTAAAGTTAATTTTACCTAAAGTGTGCATTTCTCCAAAAGCATAGCTTCTACTTTCTTATCATTGTGTCAGAGTTTCAGAACGAGATGAAAAGTGGCTTCCCACTCTCGGTCTGTCCTTTCGAGAGTCATTGGCAGTTTGTCACCAGGTCCATACCTGGTTCTGCCTGGTGGGACACCCAAAGTCAAGACAAGGAGTTGGAACAGGGGCTGTGGCTTTATTTAGAGGACCACTAAAACCGTGAAGATGAGGGGCCTAGACCCCTCTTGGGTTTTGTGTACTATTTTGGGTTTTTATGCAGGTCAGTGGTGGGGGAGAGAGGGAAGAGAGGATTGCTTGACCCCAGAAATTTGACGCTAACCTGGATAACATAGCACATCCATGTAGATATAGAAGCTGAAACAATTTATCCAACAGTGGTCGCACATGCCTGTAGTTTCAGATTCTTGGGAGCCTGAGAAGGAAAAATCTGTTGAGCTCAGGAGGTCAAGATTGTGATAAACTCTGTGGAGACACTTCACGCCTGCCTGGGTTATGGAGTGATAATCAGACTCATAAAATATATTTAATTTAATTTTTACAAAATAAAGGCATATCTGCAACATGTAGATGTGACTTGTGCAGAGAATCTCATCTGATAAGAAATGCGGATGGGATTTGTGACAAAAATGACTGGTTCTCAGGTAAATGTGTTCCAGGCCAGGGGTTGGGTCTCTTTTCCTACTGGAATGTTATGATTTTAGAGCATGCAAACCTTGACTGATACTCATCTGCTTTCTTAGTTTTGAAGTTGGAGTCTCACTGTGTCACCCAAGCTAGAGTGCAGTAGCATACTTCACCACACACACACCCCCCCCATAACCTCGACCTGCTGGGCTCAGGTGATCCCTCCACCACAACCTTTCAAGTAGCTGGAACTACTAGCACACACCACCATGCTCATCTAACTTTTTGATTTATTGTAGAGATGAGGTCTTGTCAAGTTGTCCAAGCTGTTCTCTAACCTATGGGCTCAGGCAATCAATCCTCTCACCTCTTTCTCCCAAAGTTTTGTGATTGTTGGTATGAGTCACCATGCCCGGACTTCACATATATATTATTTTACTTTAAAACTGTGTATTCTGCCGGGGTTAGTGGCTCTGCCTGTAATTCTATGCTCTGGAAGGCCGAGGTGAGTGGATTGCCTCAGTCTGAGGGTCCGAGACCCACCTGGGCAATTTGGCGAGACCTCATCTCTACAACAAATCAAAAAATTAGCCGGGCGTGGTAATGCATGCCTGTAGTTCCAGCTATTTGGAAGGCTGAGGCAGAAGGATTGCTGCAGCCCAGCCGGTCGAGGTTGCGGTGGCCGGTAGCATGCCACTGCACTCCAGTCTGGATGACAGAGTGAGACAACTGAAAAAAAAAAAAGAAAGAAAGCCAGACTCGGTGGCTCAGCTTGTAATCCTGTGCTTTGGGAGGCTGAGGTGAGTGGATTTGCCTGATCAGACCTGTGGGTTCAAGACCCATCTGGGAAACTTGGCAAGACCTCATCTCTACAATAAATCAAAAAATTAGCCAGAAGTGGTAGTGTGTACCTGTAGTTCCAGCTACTTGGAAGGAAGGCTGAGGCGGAAGGATTGCCGGAGCCCAGCAGGTTGAGGCTGTGGTGGCCAGGAGTGTGCCACTGCACTCTACTCTGGACGATAGAGTAAGACTCCAAATAAAAAAAATTAAAAAAAAACAGGAGTATATGTCTTTCTCATCGATTTTATTAATGTGACTAATTGTATGATGGATTCCCAAAGGCTGAATTTCTTAAGCATCCCTGACATAAAGGAAGCTTGATCATGATGTAAAGTTGCAACATGCTGACACAATGTTTCTACTAATTTTTACATTTCTATTCAAATGTGATTTTTCTACAAAGAAATGGCTTGAAATCCTTAATATGGAATAGAAATTGTGCATTGATATTTTTCTCATCCATGGACACCAGGTTTCTGTGGTTTTCTCTTTTTCTTTCTATTATTTTTATTTTAAAATGTAGGGTATGACTGAGCTTGGTGGCTCATCCTGTAATCCCAGAGCTTTGGGGTGCCCAGGGGAGTGGATTGCCTGAGGCCGCAGGTTTGAGACCTGCCTGGGCAACTTGGCGAGACCTCATCTTTACAAAAAAATCAAAAATTAGCCAGGCGTGGTAGTGCACACCTGTAATTCTGGCTGGGAAGGCTGAGACGGAAGGATTACTGGAGTCCAGCAGGGCGAGGCTGCCATAGCCAGAAGTGTGCCACTCCACTCCATTCTGGACAACAGAGAGAGATTCCAACATAAAAAAAATAAAATAAAATAAAAGGTAGGGTACAATTCAGGGTTAGGTCATAAGCAGTCATTGTACATGCAAAATTTGCAAACCATTAATGATGCTATATCCGCCACCTACTACTGCCAATCACTTATAGTATTCTGATAACTGTTCAGGGTCCACTTATGAGTGAGTAAATGTAGTACTCAGATCTTTGTTTATG
>NW_007247516.1:0-10294 GCF_000164805.1 Carlito syrichta
AAACTTTGAAAAGAAAACTTAGGATCAAATTAGATTTGATATCCAAAGTAAAAGCAACAAAGGAAAAATAGGTAAATTTGACTTGACAAATTTAGAAACTTGTACGCATCAAAGACATCAAGAAAATGAAAAGACAAGCTATAAAAGATTTGCAGTATATAACTGATAAGGGTTTAGTATCCAGAATGCATTTTTTAAAAGCCACTTATGACAAACAACTTAGTTTAAAATAAACAAAGAGTATAAATTTATATGGCCCAAGGTACAGAAGACATTTTCAACTTTACTGGTCATTAAGAATATGTAAATAAAAACCTATAAAGACATATCACTTCATACCTAACTAGGATAGTCATAGTAAAAAAAACAAGAACAAGTGTTGTTGAGTATGTAATGAACAGAACACTTGTGCATTGCTGGCAGAAATGTGAAACTGAGTAGCCATTGTAGAAAAGTTTGGCAGCTTCTCAAAGGGTTAAACGGTTAGACACAGTATTATCATATTACCCAGCAACTTCATTCTAAGATACATTTCCAAAATAAATTAGAGACTCAGGTACTGGTTCATGAATGTTCATAGCAATACAATAGTCAACATAACATAACAATAGCCAAAAGGTAGAAACAACCCAAATGTCCATCATCAGAGGAATGGAAAAAGAAATTGTTGAATACAACAGTCCCCTCTTATCCAAGATTTTGTTTTCCATGGTTTCAGTTACCTGTGGTCAACCACAGTCCAAAAAATACTAAATGGAAAATTACAGGAATAAACAATTTTGTAAGTTTTAAATTGCACAGCATTGTGAATAGCACGATAAATCCTGTACCATCTTATTTCAGTCCACCAGGATGTAAATTATCCCTCTGTTCATCATATCCACACTATCTACACTACCTACCTGTTACTCACTTAATAGTCACTGTTGCAGTATAGCAGAGTTTGGGTTCAAGTAACCCTTATTTTATCTACTAATGGCCCCAAAGCACAAGTAGTGATAGTGGCATATTGCCATAATAGTTCTGTTTTAGTTACTGTTGTTAATCTCTTACTGTACCTAATTTGCAAATTAAGTTTTATCAGAGGTATGTATATGAAAAAACATAGCATATATAGGGCTCAGTAATATTCACAGTGTCAGGCATCTAACGAGGCCTTGGAATGCATCCCTTAAGGAGAAGGGAAGACACCTGTATATAATAAGTTTTGCTTTGAACAAAAAAGGAATGAAGCAAAGATACATGCTATAACATGGATAAAACTTGATAACATTATTCTAAGTGAAAGGAGTCAGACACAAAATACCATTTGTTGTCTGGTACCATTTATATAAAATATCCACAATAGGCAAATCAATGACAGACAGAAAGCAGAGTGGGTGTTGCCAGGCATTGGGGAGAAGGGAAGAGGGGAAGTGATTACTTAATGGTTACAAAGTGTTCCTCTGGATCTATGAAAAATTTTTGAAACCAGACAGAGGTAGTAGTTGCATAGTATTGTCAGTGTAATAAATATCACTGATTAAACACTTTAATATGGTTAATGGCATGTTATTTGTATATCAACAATTTTTTTTAAGGGTCACATTGCATTTTTTGATGATGTGTCAGGGGGTTATGTAGAGGGTGAATTTGGAGAGGCCAAGATGGAATCCTTGTAGGAAACTAAAGTATCAGCAACAACCTGCAAACTGCTACTCACTCAGGGACAGGATGCGCCAGAAGCACTTTTTCTTTTTGATGCATCAGGGGGAAAGTAGAGGATGAACTGGAAGATGCCAAGATGGAGTCCTCACAGGAAACTGCACACTTATTGTGGACAGGATGTACCAGAAGTATGTTCTCTATTGGTTTCTGATGGATGCTCCAGACACAGACAATTCTGGGGCCTTTTGGGAAGCCTACCTGAAGAACGTGTGAGGTGGTTTCCACAGTCTACAGGCCCTACAAACAGAGGAAGAGCACATGTCAGGGTTCCAGCCCAGTGCTTTGCCATTCCCGGAGCTCCACAATGTTGTTGATCCACCCAGCTTCACAGACTCAGGAGCAAAACACAGCACAGATGCCATAGTCTGTTGGTCCCACAAACAACATGGCATTTTTTGGTTTTACACTTTCAGAGATTTTAAGGGACTCATACTCATTTGTAGGACAATTTATTTTCAAAAAGTAGAAAAGAAGAAATTGAAATCCCCTTACCAAAATATTCAATCCCATTGCCAAAGGGAGAGCAGAAAGTTGGCCTCCCTGAAGATTTTTTCCTAGGATAGGCCTGTGAGACAGCAAATAAGCAGTCATCCTTCCTAAAGACACCTAATCCCTCAGAGAAATAATAATGAAGCCATTGTTATACCTGAGGGAGGGGTTTCTGGATCTTGGTCAGTGATACCTCAGGCTCTAAAACTGTGAAGGAGGATGATAATAGAAGGTTCCTCCAGGATCAAATGTGCTCATGGTTATAAGCTGCTTAGCCCATACCTAGTACCTCTTTTGTTGTTCTTGTTGTTTGCTGTTGTTGTTGAATTGGGGTCTCACTCTGTCCCCCAGGCTGGAGTGCAATGGTATGCTCATGGCCACTACAGCCTCCACCTGCTGACTCAGGCGATCCTCCCACCTCAGTCTTCCAAGTAGCTGGAACCACAGGTGAGCATCCATCATGCCCGACTACCTAGTACCTCTTAATTACTAGGTCAATCAACAAGCTTCCTGCATCATGAGGAAACCTCTCGTCCTTCTACCCTGCATCCTCCACCTGTAGTTATTCCTCTTCCTTCAATGCTCTCATCTCTGACACTGAGGACAAGCAGCCTCTCAACTCTTCAGACTCCAGGTGTTTAGAGGAGACTCCTGACCTCCTCAGATACATGCTCTGCAAAGGTGGCTCCTTTCCATTTTCAGTGAGGCTGTGTAGATGGGAGGGCAGAGGAGGCTCCCAGGGGCTTGAGAAGTTGTGGGGAAGGGGTGGAGTGGAGAGGGGAAACAGGGAGGGGAAGTGTTTAGAAGGTGGGAAGGGAGGGTTTAGGAAAACTGAAGTCTGAAGCAATTGATCAAGTACATACCCAACCTATTTGGGGTCAAGAATGTATCCCATAAGCTTCCAAGCTATTCATTTGGACCCTCAAAACAAAATATGTATTCTCTGTTTGAGAAACATGAAAAAGGAAGTACTTTTGGCCATATTTACCTGTTATCATTGTTGTTTCTTTAATTACCTCTGAAAAGACAAAAACAGAATGCAAAAACTAGAAGTTACAGATGGCTCAGAATATGAGAATGGAAAGTGACCACATTGTGAAGAGGAGCTTGAGCGCAAAGGGACAGGGCTGACAAGAAGAGGAGGTGGCATCACTGTCCTCATGTCTTGGAGCAACCCTGGGTTACGCAGAGGGAAGAGAGGAAAGAAGGAATGGCTCTAAGCATTCAAAGACTAGCTCACTCACTGATCTCTTCTTGTTTCTCTAACTGCACGCAAAGCTCCATTTTCTCACTCTGGAACCACAGTAAGAAAATATGACTCTAAGGAGGGTGAACAATTTGTCCTTTATTTCTTGAAACTTTTCCAGTTTTTGCACTAAATATCCCATGTCCCTGGAAACCCTTGTAATCCTGGGCAAGCCAAAAAAGTCAGCCATCCTAACTTTGACCTGAACATTTCTTATTGTAAATTCTACAGTGACATCAGTGATTAATTTTATGTTAGAACAAAATGATTGAGTAAAATTTCCTTGTGAGAATAAATCAATCATCTTGATGTGTGGAAATTTCACTATTTCAGAAACCCAAATAGCAACGTGGATTAAGGGACTTGAATGCAATCACAGGACTTACATTAGTTGACGTGACACTGGGGTCCATCCTCATGATGTGCCTTACTGGGCAGAGCTTCAGAATGAGACACCTCAAGATTAGAGTCCTTCTGGACATGACAACTGAATGACTTTGAATAAGTTATTTACTTTCTCTAAGCCACAAGTTTCTCCTCTGTAAAGTGGTTATAATAATCTCAACCACATAGAGTTCTTTTCAATATGAAATTAGATAAAGTGCTGAAGTACCTAATGTAGTACCTTGGGGTCATAAGTGATAAAAAATGTCATCTGGTTGTTATCATTACTATCTATTTAATTATTATCTTTTCCTATTTTTAATTTTTACATGGGGAAACCAATTTCAAAAAGGATGGAAGTATTTACCTAAAGATACCTGGCAATTACATACCAAAGTTGAGGTTAGAACTCTTGTACTTTTTACCTCCCTGGCTCCTCTTTCTTGAGTGTGTCTGATGTTTTTGTGACTAAAAACTATAAACATACTGAAAGGTGGCTAGGAATTAAAAGTTTAAAGTTTATTATTAAGGTGGGGCACATGACTTCAGCCTCTAATCCTAGTGCTCTGAGAGGGTTGTTGCAGGCCAGAAGTTCAAGACCATTCTGGGCAACACAGCAAGACCCTTGAGCCGAGAAGTTCAGGGCTACAGTAAGTTAAGTTATGATTGTGCCGCTGTACTTCAGCCTAGGCAACAGAGCAAGACTCTGTCTCTAAAAAGAGTTAAAAAGTGTTTTATTCAATCTCGGGTATTCTCTGGGAACTTCAAGGTTAGGACCCACATGCATAAAGTCCCATGTTTGTTGTGTGTTATTAGCAAAAACTAGAGGGCAGAGCTGGCATAGGATACCTGGAGCAAAAGGGAGTGTCTTAAAAGTTAGAAGTAAGATTAGTTTTTCTTCTCCAGAATGTTAACAAGCTTTAGGTAATCTTCTATCTCTCAGTAAACATTCTGGCAGAACTCAAATAAAAAAACAAAAGAGAGATTCAGAAGGAGTACCTACATCACCTACCTTGGGGATCACCATAGTGATATATATTGAAGAGTGTGGTGGCTGGGTGACTGGAGTTTGCGGAGTAAGAGATCATCATGTGGTTGGAAGACACTTGGTAGGTGAAAGACACGCCTTGACAAACATCCCAAAGGTAACTGGATAGAAAAAGTCCATCAAGGATTTCCAGCTGCTCACTCACACAGATGAGGCAGATTAGGCAAAGGAAAAGGCAGGCATCAATATTTGCATTTGCCAAACATGGAGGGGTAAAAACCAGATTGAGCCAACCCCACTTGTGGAGTGGAAAGACCAGATGAGGGCAAGGAAAAGAGAGGTTATTATTTCTTTTGCTAGAGGACAGTCACCTCAAGAAAGACCCTTCCTAACCCTGTCCTGTGGGTACCTTTCAGATCTGCTTATGGTGCCGAGATTCCAACATGGGATTTTGATCGCAGGAGCCAGCTGTGTTTCAGTCCCCACAAGTGTCAAAATGCAGCCAACACTCTAGTGTGTTTTCTCAAGCCACACCCTCTGTATCAGAATGATTCAGACATGAGTATATGGCCACCACTCCTGGGTTTCCGTCTCCTCTTCTCTTGGCAGATGAGACTCTGACACACCAATATTGCCCTTCCTGGCTAAGGTAAAGCAGAGAGGGGCATCTGTCTCTACCTACTGTTACAGAACTAGCACATGAGATTGTCATACCCCTGGTGAGGTCTCCCCACTCCTCTCACCTCCAGGGAATGCCCAGCTCTCATTTAAACTGGATCTCCAACCCTCATTCTCTCTTATCCCCTGGCAAGTCTTACACACACAAGAGAGGGGTCAGAGCTTCTCTAGATTATAACAAGTTCCTACTTAGGGATATCTCAGCAAGACACACATACAGTTTTCTTTATACTAGATTTGCTCATGGCCCAGCCTGAGTCCTTCCTTTGTGCTGAGGAGCATCTGATCCAAAATCATCTTTGAAGAGGTCAAAAAACAATATGGATAGATCTTTTTAAAGAGTCCATCCCTCTGATTCCTGGAGAAATGGCAACTCAGAATGCTTCCCTCATCCCTGGTTGTCTCCTCAGTGTCATTCTCTTCCTTGTTTTTCAGGCATGATCTTCTCAGCCACCCTATCTTTTTCACAATCCCCAGGACACTGTTTTGATAGATTATCTAAACTTTATTTTTGAAACAGCAGTCCCTAGGTTCCTTTCAACCTAGAGAGCACCTACATTGCCTAATAGTGGTTCCTATACCTCAGCAGTTTTAGATGGGACAGAAGATTAGTCATGCAGATTCTATCTCATTCACCATAGTCATCTGTGCTTTGACTTGGGATGAAATTGATGGAAATGTGACTCCTATGCTAAAATCTGTAAGGATGTCCTGTAATAGAAATGCTACAACATATTGCTGGGTTGGAAATGTTTACTGTGGCTTTATCTTTGCAGTAGTTCATTCATTTGGTGAGTTATTTATTCAAAAATATTTCTTCACACCAAAGTTAGAGCTCCCATTCTAGTACGTGTAAAAACACATAAGCATAGGTAACTTTATGTTTTATTATTCCCACTAGAGACTTGCCTGGGGTCTGTGAGTGGGTAGAAGTGAAAGATTTGCTCAAGTGGGAGGGAGTCAAAAAGACACTGTGGAAGAGTTAAATCTAAAATAGAATTAAAAACTGCAAGATAAGGACCCTGAATAGAGGTACAAGGATGCATTCTGGGCAGAAGGTGTAATATAACCAAAGGCATGAAGCTGTTAAGTGGTCTGAGTGTTATGGCTATACACACAGAGGACTGGAAGAGAAAAGGCATGAAGGGGAGGGGAGACCCAGGAGTCAGATCACGTATGAGTTGACAAAGCCATGCTAAGAAGAGGAGACTTTACCCAGAAATCAGGAAACAATTGAAAGGTTTTCCTCAGGAAGTGATAAACGCCATGGGATTGTGTTTTAGATGCTGTGGTGGATGGGAAAAGAGTGAACTGGAAGATGCTAAGATAGACCCCTTCCTAGAAACTACAACATCAATAAAGAAAACTCAGAACATTAGCTCTCACTTGAGGAAAGGAAAAGTGCCACTGACCAGTTGATCTGGCTTTATCTCCATGGTCCAGATAGAGGTAGTGTTTCCGAGGTAGTTAATAAGCTGGCCTGAAGGATACGTGAAGAGGCCCCCACATTGATCAGAGACTACAAACAGAAGAAAGGACATCGGGGTACTCCAGGGCTGCTCCAAGCCAAGAGGGACCGTGTCACTCCTAAGTCCTCTATCCTGTTCATCCTGACTTCCTGATCTTCCAGATGAAATGCAATATGGAGAACCCACTCTGAGAATCCCACAAATAATATAGGCTGTTTGTTTTATTCTTCCCAGAGATATTTTAAAAAGTCATATCTAGTTTTGAAGTTTAATTTGGTCTTGACAAGTGGGAAACAAGAAACTTAACAACACCTTTGCTACAGAATTCTTCATTATGAACCACATTTCCAGATCAGATAACTGAAAGCCAGGGTCAGTATCTCATATGTGTTCACTGTGCTTCTTTTAGTAGTTCATATAGAGAAACTGCAAGTAGCCAGTTATTTTGCGCCAAAAGAAACCAAATCCCTGGACACTAAACAACATGATGATAAGCAACTCCTGGGTCAACATGGAAATCAAAACAGAGATTAAAAGACCCTGAAACAAATGAAAATGAAGAAACATCTTACCAGAACCTCTGGGATGCCATGAAATCGGTACTAAGAGGGAAATTCATATCTCTAAAAACACATATGAAAAAAATGGAAAGATCACAAACCACCTAAGGGAGCTGGAAAGGCAAGACCACCAAAACCTTAACTTCAGCAGAAGAATCCAGATGACCAAAATAAAAGCCAAAATTAATGACATAGAAGACAAAAAGATAATTCAAAAAATCATCAGAAAAAAAGCTGGTTCTTTGAAAGGATAAACAAGATTGAAGTTCCCATAGCTAGACTGACCAAGAAAAAAGAGAGAAAAAGCCCAAATAACACAATCAGAAATGCAAAAGACCAAGTCACAACTGACCCTGAAGAAATACAAAAGATTATTAGACACTACTATGAATACTTATATGGAAATAAGCTTGAAAACCTAAAGGAAATAGAGGACTTTCTGACATCACACAACATCCCCAGGTTGAATCAAGAAGAAATCAAGACCCTAAACAGACCAATAACAATCGAGGAAATTGACTATGTCATAAGAAAATTACCTACAAACAAAAGCCCTGGATCAGATGGCTTTCCAGCTGAATTCTACAAAACTTGCAAGGTAGAGCTGATACCAATCCTACTGAAAGTATTCCAGGCAATCAAGAAAGATGGAACTCTTCCCAAATCGTTTTACAAAGTTAACATCACATTGATACCCAAACTAGATAAAGATCCAACAAAGAGAGAACTACAGGCCAATATCCTTGATGAACATTGATGCTAAAATTCTCAATAAGATCCTAGCAAACCGAATTCAACAACACATCTCAAAAAATCATTCACCATGACCAAGTAGGCTTCATCCCTGGGATGCAGGGCTGGTTCAACATTTGTAAGACCATACACGCAATTAAATACATCAACAGATTTACAAACAAAAACCACATGATTATATCATTAGATACAGAAAAAGCTTTTGATAAAATCCAGCACCCTTTTTTGATAAAAACCCTCAAACATCTAGGCATAGATAGAACATACCTCAAAATAGTAAGAGCCATTACGAGAAACCAACAGCCAGCATACTACTAAACAGACAGAAATTGGAACCATTTTTCCTGAAAACCAGAACAAGACAAGGATGCCCAGTCTCACCCCTCCTTTTCAACATAGTTTTGGAAGTCCTCGCTAGATCAATCAGACAAGAGAAGGAGATCAGTAGTTTCCAAATAGGAAAAGAGGAAGTCAAGTTGTCCCTCTTTGCAGATGACATGATTCTACACCTCGAAAACCCTAGTGAATCTGTCATAAACCTCCTTGCATTGATAAAGGACTTTGGCAAACTCTCAGTGTGTAAAATCAATGTGCAAAGGCAGTCACATTTCTACATACCAACACCAAACACACAGAAACGCAAATAAAAAGCACAATCCCATTCACAATAACCTGAAAAAAAAAAATCAAATACCTTGGCATCTTCCTAACCAGAGACGTGCACAAACAAATGTAAAATATTCCATGCTAGTAGATTAGAAAAATCAACATTGTTAAGATATACCCAAGGCAATCGACAGATTTATGCAATACCCATTAAAAAGGAAAAAGAAGAAGCCTAATCCCTCACACAATAAAAGCCCATCTTACTTTATTTATTTATTTATTTATTTATTTATTTATTTATTTATTTATTTATTTTTGAGTTGGAGTCTCACTCTGTCGCCCAGACTGGAGTGCAGTGGCCGCTCCCGGCCTCCGCAGCCTCGACCTGCTGGGCTCCGGCGATCCTTCCGCCTCAACCTTCCAAGTAGCTGGCTAACTACAGGCGCGTGCGACCACACCGGCTAATTTTTTGATTTATTGTAGAGATGAGGGCTCAACAAGTTGCCCAGGCAGGTCTCAAACCACGGGCTCAGGCAATCCACTCACCTCAGCCTCCCAAGGCGTGGAATTACAGGCTGAGCCACCGAGCCCGGCTCTTACTTTAAAATTTTATTTGAGTGACTTCCCTATTACTCTGAGTGATGCCTCAGTATCCAAATTTTATATTGGGAATAAAGATGATACTTTCCTCATAGATATTCTAGTATCCAAGAGGTTCATATTTGTGGAGGTCTTTTCTGTACTTGGCACATTCTGAGCACTAAGCATAGAAATAATCAAGTCACCAGCATTGTGAGGAAACCTCTCCTCCCTCTACCCCCACATGCTTTGTGCCACAGTGCTTTCCTCCTCCTTCAATGCTTTCATCTCTAACACTGAGAATGGAACAGCTCCTCAGGTCTCCAGACTCCAGGCATTTAAAGGAGGCCCCCATCCTCTTTGGATATGGTTCTGTGGAGAGGCCATTCTTTTTCCTGCCCAGTGACATTGCTAAGATATGAGGGTTCCCTGGGCCCAGAAGGAGCTGTGAGAGAGTATGGGGAGAAGGTGGGAGGGGGAATTAGGGATTGTGAAGGCTGAAGCAGATGACCAAGTACAAAAGTAACTTATTTTAGGCCAAGAACATATCCTAGGTGAGTCATCTGGACTCCAGCTATATAACATATATACTCAATTTGAGGAAAAAGAATGATATGAAACAATTTTTCTCAGTTTCCTCTTGGCTTTCCTGATGATTCACTTGTCTCTGAAAAGACACCAAAACAGAAAAACAAAATGAAAATGTGGACATCGCCAATGGGACAAGGCAGACAATGAAAAGTGATGCCATTGTGAAGAGGAGCTTGAGTGCAAAAAGACAGAACTGAGCAGTAAGAGGAGGTGGCATCACTGTCTCCTTGGAAACAACCCTAGT
>NW_007247517.1:0-7357 GCF_000164805.1 Carlito syrichta
AAGAAGCACTTAGGGCCAGGGTGTGAGTGAATTTCCTCATGTCCTCGTGTCCTGCATGGAGAAGGTGAAAGTCTCAGGACTGAGGCAGCATGAAACACTGAGCCCACATGGAAGAAAGCTGAAAGGAGAGTGTACTGAGGGACAGCAGGTACTGTACAAGTGACATGTCAACTTCACATCCAGCCACTGAGATGCTGAGCTAGTTTGTCACTGCAGCACAATCCAGAGTATCCTGACTGGTGCACTGTGTTTTTCTCACCTCTATCTGGTTGCAACATCAAAATGAAGTAGTTGAGTATGTCTTCCCTGTGAGAGCTGGACTTCCTGGGGCCCGGAGACCATGACTTTGACATCCTTGATTTTCTGAACCAGTGTTCTGCACCTGGAGCTGAACTGCACTTGGCTGTGAGAGTATCTTTGTCCACGGCAGGGAACAGCTCCATTCTCTCATTTCTGAGAGGGAAAGAGGAGAGAAAAGATGGTTCCATTTCACTGCATTTCTTCAAAAAACTCTTGCACATGAACATAAAGACACATATACAAAGATGTTTATTGGAGCACTACTTGTAATAGAAAAAAATACATGAAAATAACTCAGCCTTCTGTATTTCTACAGCCACAAAACTCTATTATTTTCTTGAGAACAACCTACATTATTAAATATTTAGGTATACTAAAATATAGGCAATATAAAATAAAACTTGCAAACTGTCTTCCTGCTGAAGAAATAAACTTTTCAAACACAATTTTAGTCTCCCTGTGTCTCTCAATCCTATTTGCCTCTCTCTACAGGCATAAACATATCCTATGTATGTTTTCACAATTTTACTACATTAACAAATTGTAAAAATTATTCCACATATAATATACACAATTAATAATTCATAGATGCATATAATAATATAATATATTACATATTTGCCTTTAAACTCATAGGTTTATTTGCTTGGATTTGTTATTTTATTATTTGTTACATGTTATTTTAGGTGTGACTACAACAGAATTTGCCCAGGCTGTTGTGGGTTTTGCTACCTCAGAAAGTGCATGTGCTTAACACGCATGTGAATTTCTCCCCTTGAGCATGGGAGCTGGAGATACCCCAGGGCAAGTTTTGGGCTAGGATGTGCTCATCCTTGACTGCACAGGGAGGGAGTTTCTCTCTGCTGTGGTGGTCCTGTGGTCCTCCCAGCACAGCATATGGCAGCTCTCCCCTGCACAAACTTCTTGAGTATTTGTCACCAGTCTTTTATATCATGCTATTGTTTTGGAACTGCATGTTTTTTGTTCTAATAAGGAGACTGAGCATCTTGCTTTTTTGGCATTCAGGTTTCCAACTGTGAACTTATTTCTTATAGATATGCTGGAATATTATTTTTCCTTTTGTCACACTTCATGGGTGAGCTCCAGCACTCACAGTGTGTTAACTTTGTCTCCCTCACATTTTTTTAGCTCAAATGTTAGAATTATCTGCAGATGCCAACGTTTCAAAAACATCCTGGGTGCCTGAGGTATAGAAGCATGAAAATGTAGAGGTGGTTTCAATTTCAAAATACATTATGTTTTAATTCAGCATTCAGCTAAGCATGTGATATGAACTAAACCCAATCCATCTGGATGTCAATTTCAACATGTTTGAGGAAAGTAGATATGGCCTCTTCCACCATACAGAGGGCACCCCAACATGCTGAGATACCTCCCCAGAAGCTGTATGGGACATATTGCTTATTAATGCTGTGGCCTTTCATCACTGGGGAAAGTGATGACTCAGGTTAAGTTCAAGGTCATGACCATAAGAAGTATGCAGGGCCTGCTGGCCAGGCCAGTGGGCGTCTTGGTATATGTGGGTCAGCATGTGACATGCTCCTACAAGGACATAGAAAAAAGAGATAAGACCATCTCAGGGCCAAGGACATTTTCAGGCCCTCAGTCATCTTGGTGTTGGGCAGCTCCTATGAGAAATCCTAAATTGCTAGGGCATAAATGTCTGTAAGGTCCTTGCATCATACACTGCTACTAGGTCTTGATTTGTAGCTGGCTCTGGGAGCCCTAGCAAGACTTTGGTCAGAGTTCCTGAGGAGGAAGTGTGTATGACTTGAGGTAGGGATCTAAAGGTACATGATTTTTTCAAATGAAGAGCTTATTTATCTCCCAATGGACTAAGTTTTGCTATATGGGAGGGTCTTCCTTGGTGGTCTATATTCTTTTCCATGGGTCTGTTTGTCTTTCCTACAAAGATATCATATGGCTCTAGTTAGAGCAGATCTACAATAAGTACTTAGATGTTCATGCCTCATATAATATGTCCTGTACTTTATTTTTTCCATTAAATTATCTTGGTTATTCTTGTTCCATATTATTTTCATAATCAGTCAGGCAGGCAGGGTGCAGGGGCTCAAGCCTGTTATCCCAGCACTTTGGGAGGCCAAGGCGAGAGGATTGTTGCCTGGGCTCAGGGGTTTGAGACCAGCCTGGAAAACTTGATGAGAACTCATAACTGTAATAAATAAAAAAATAAGCCAGGTGTGGTAACGTGTTCCTGTAGTCCCAGCTACTTTGAAGACTGAGGTGGAAAAATGGCCTGAATTCAGCAGGTCGCAGCTGCAGTGGCTGTGAGCATGCCACTGTGCTCCAACTCGGCTGACAGAGTGAGACTCCAACTCAAAAAAAATTAAAAGCAAATAATCAAAGGAGCACGTAAAAAACTGTGGGCATGTGTCCCTGATTGAAATTGCATTTGTGGCCGGGCTCGGTGGCTCAGCCTGTAATCCCGCACTTTGGGAGGCCAAGGTGAGTGAATAGCCTGAGCCCGCAGGTTTGAGACCTGCCTGGGCAACTTGGTGAGATCTCATCTCTACAATAAATAAATTAATTAATTAACCGGGCATGGTAGCGCATGCCTGCAGTTCTGGCTACTTGGAAGGCTGAGATGGAAGAATTGCTGGAGCCCAGCAAGTCGAGGCTGCAGTGGCTGGGAGTGGCCACTGCACTCCAGTCTGGGTGACAGAATGAGACTCCAACTCAAAAAAAAAAAGAAAAGAAATAGCATTTAATTTATTGCTCTACTTGGTGGGACTTGATCACTTTACCAAGCGAGTCTTACCATATCTCACCATTTATATAGATCTTTAAAAAATATTCTTTCCACGACTTTGGGAGGCTGAGGTGAGTGGATTACCTGAGCCTGTGAGTTCAAGATCCGCCTGGGCAGCGAGACCTCATCTCTACAATAAATAAAAAAATCAGCCGGGCATGGTAGCGCATGCCTGCAATTCCGGCTACTTGGAAGGCTGAGGCAGAAGGACTGCTGGAGCCCAGCCGTTCGAGGCTGCAGTGGCCAGGAGCGGCTACTGCACTCCAGTCTGGGAGACAGAGTGAGACTCCAACTCCAAAAATATATATATATATATTCTTTACGGCCAAGTGCGGTGGCTCAAACTTATATTCCCAGCACTGTGGGAGGATTACTTGAGACTAGAAGTTTAAGACCAACCTGGGCAACATAGCAACAGCAAGACCTCATCTCAAAAAAATTAGCCAAGTTTGGTGGCACACACTTATATCCCCAGCAACTTCAAAGGCTGAGGTGGAAAATTCACTTGACACCAGGAGGTCAGGACTTCAGTGAGCTGTGATCATGCCACTGCATTCTAGCCTGGTTGACAGAAGGAGACTCTGTCTCAAAATAAATAAATAAATAAATAAATAAATAAATAAAAATTATTCACTAAATTTTTTAGTCTTTCACAAAGTTATTATATTTCCCTCATATAATTTGTCTCTAGGTCACTGAGTTTTTATTAATGTCTTAAAAAATTATTTGCTTGTGATAATTATGAATGAAGTACTGTTGATTGTTTTATATACTTGTCTTGTGACAAGTTGAACCCTTAATTTTTTTTTTTTTTTTGAGTTGGAATCTCACTTTGTCACCCACACTGGAGTGAAGTAGCTGCTCCCAGCCACCACAGCCTTGACCTGCTGGGCTCCGACGATCCTTCCACCTCAGCCTTCCAAGTAGCTGGAACTACAGGTGCACGCTACCACACCCGGCTAATTTTTTTATTTATTGTAGAGATGAGGTCTCGCCTGCACAGGCTGGTCTCGAAAACGCAGGCTCAGGCAATCCACTCACCTCAGCCTCCCAAAGACATGGGATTACAGACTGAGCCACCGAGTCCGGCACCCTTAATATCTCTAATCTTCTTGAATGTAGACCTTCACAGTGTCAGCAAAGAATGAGAGTTTCCTCTCTTATTCCCAAACTATTCTTTTGCATCCAGTTCCCTTTCTTGTGTATTGCACAGGCCAGTCATTCTACCAGAGGTTGCATAGGAAGGGTGGGAGGGCATATCCTTGCCTTGCTCCTACCTTCCAAAGGGAGTTTCTGAAGTTTCCATCTTTCACGTGATGTCTCCAGAGTACTTTTTCTGGTCTATGATGGAGATGCTATGCGTGCACTCAGCCGTGGATTTTTTTAACAAGCTCTTGCTGCATAACCCAAGCTGAAACAGAGTGGTGCAATCAGAGCAGCACACTGCAGTCTCAAAATTCTGGGCTCAAATGGTCCTGCCACCTCAGCCTCCCAAGTGGCTGGGAATATAGGCATGCTGGGCATGCGCCATCATGCCCAGCTATTTGATTTGCTTATTTATTTTAGATACTGGATCTCACTATGTGAAATCAGCTCATTATAAAGAGGAATGAGTCGAGCTAAGCAGTCAAGGTGTGCTCCTTCAAGCAGGCTCACTACTCCAGAGAACCCATCAACCTACCCAGGCTGGATTTGTGTTGGGAGCCAGCCATTGAGACCTGTCTAAGCATTAGGGATCCAGGCAGGCTGCGGACCCTGAGATCACTAGGATGAGTTCAGGAGCTGGAGGCTCATTCCCTCTTCCCTTCTTTGCAGTATGGCACATTCCAGAGCAGGGACTTTGGTGATCAAAGCATGAAGTTCTGAGAGTATGACAGGCATAGCTTACTTTAGGAGTCCATTGTTCCTGTTTCTCACAGACTGTGGTTTCGGCTTTAAACTTAACATAATTCAAACTCAGGTCACATTTGGGAGGCTTTAATATGGCACAAGCTTCTTTTAAGATCTAAAAGTATATTTGTAGAATTAGTATATACATACAAAGTGCTGTTTCAACCTTAATAATATAGATAAATATCTAGAGTTACTAGAAATGGCCCAGCACGAACTTTGGGCTGGGTCACATTCCCAAGGGCCCAGCACAAACTTTGGGCTGGGTCACATTCCTAAGGGCCCAGTGCATACTTTGGACTAGGCTGCTTTCTTTAAAACCAGATTTTAGCTACAGTTAGTACAGGGTTTTTTCCTACTTATTATAGAAATCGAAGTTATTTTATTCATAGAAAGTTTTGTAGAATAGGTTATGCTACATCAGTGAATTATGTCAGTTCAAGCATGATCAAACATGATATTTTGAGGTTTAATAAGAATACAGCTAACTTTAGAAATTACATTGTTTCTATTTTCTACATTTGCGGTTTTGACTTTAATACAATTTACAGTTTATATTCGGGTGTTATTTTTAGAAGTTTTATTGCTGATGATCAGGATTAGGATTTATAAACTTTTATAAAAGTTAGAATAGATTTATAGAATTTCGGAACAGCCATTTTGTTAAGAGATTGTAATCAATTGTTCCCAGAAATGGCCCAGTGTGATCTTTTGACTGGGTCACATTCTTTAGGAAGTGGTTTGGACTATAATTAAGAGTTTCTATAGTGTAGGTAGAATTAGCATAAAATAGAGAGGAATTGGGATTTAGGTAGGTTATTAGGTGTTGTGTATGCATAGGCTTTAAAAGTTATTGATCATTAGAATATTATGATATTAGAATTGTATTGCTTTTAAGAAATATTAACCAAGCATGAGGAACAGTGAGACAGTTTTGGGATCCTCATTCATCATGCTTGGGGAAACACCTGGTGGGTGGGGGATGCCCCTCATCCACCTGGATCTATGTTCATGTAAATGTCTTGTGATTTAATTAGGATTGCCCTTCCTCTTACTCCAGAAAACATCTGGTGAGTGAGGGATGCCCCTCATTCACCTGGCTTTGTGTTCATGTAAAAGTTGTGTGATTTAATTGGGATTGTTCTTCCTCATGCCTGAGGAAACACCTGGTGGGTGGGGGGCACCCCCTCCTGCACCTGGCTTTGTGTTCACTTGAAAGACTTGTAAGACTGCCTGTGTAAAATTTGGGGATAAATACATGCTCTAAACTCCCAATAAATGGCTTCTGCACTAGACAGAGTCCAGCTTCTTTCTTTCTCCCCCAGTTCTCTTTCTTTCTTTTAATATCAATCCCTACAAATTGCCAAAGCCATCACACCTTCCAAGGGATCCCCTAAATCTCTTTGAAGGGAATGGCCCCCTGAAACTGGCACCCAAGGTGGGACCCTGGAAAGGTAAGCTTTTTTCTCATTTCAGGGTGGCTAGAATCTTACCCAGGGTGCTGCAGACCCCTCTGTAGAGACAGGCAGAGTGAGTATGGATAAGGATTGGCTTTTTGACACCAGAGCCATGATCTAATCATGGGTCAGAGTGAGTCTAAGGAATGGAAAATGTTCATCAGCATCCTAATAAATACTCTTTCTAAGTGTGGAGCTAAAGTTTCTTCTTCTAATCTAACTCGTTTCCTACATTTTGTGCAGGAACAATGTTAATTTAAAATGCTTTAAATCCACAGCATAATTATAAGAAATTTCCTTCCAAAAAGGCTACTAACGATGATGATGATGAGGGAACTCTCCTTTTCACTGCTGCTTTGGCGCCTCCTTTACATGATGACAAGTTATCTTCACAAAATAAGGCTGAATTGGAGGATGAAATGGTAAAATGTCATGAGCATAAATATCCTAACAATGTTACTACACCTCTTTCTAAGGTTTTCCTTTAAAAGTTGAGAATACTGAAATAAAGCCTGAACTTAGTTACACTTTTCCTTTTCTCATAGGAATGCAGGAAGCTCAAGCAATAATAAGCAAAAATATATAAGTAATATGAATAATATAAGTAATATAAGCAAAAATATATAAGTAATGTGTAAGTAGTATAAGTAACATAAGTAAAATAAGTAATATGAGTAATATAAGTAATATATATAAGCAATATAAGCAATATATAAATAATATAAGTAATATATATAAGCAATATAAACTATATATAAGTAATATAAGCAAAAATGTATAAGTAATAAGCAAAAGAATATCTCATTACAGTCTTGCTTTAAGTGTGTCAAGTCATACACATTAACAGAGATAGTCCAGCTAGCAAGGTATGGCAGCTAACATGCATACCATCACACCTACTGGGGCTACTCGACCAAAA
>NW_007247518.1:0-6996 GCF_000164805.1 Carlito syrichta
CTAGTGATACCAGAGATTATTTTAATTTTTCATAAGCAAACATTTATACAAGCAAAATGTTTATTTTAATACAAATAGAAATAATCGAATTAAATTTTATACAAATGACATTACAGCTATTATAACTTGAGATGAGGGTAAAGTCAGAATACAATTTTTAGAAACTGAGTTGATTTAAAATAATGTTAAGTAGGTAATAGTAAAAGTGTCACAGGGACATAACAAAAATCCTGAAGTTATTACATAAATAGGTGATATGGTGGAAATACAATTATAATCCGTTCCCTCTACATTATTATGAAAGAAGCAGAGGTCTAGGAAAATGGAGTATTTGCACAATTTTGCAAAATTATTTATTGTAAAAGGAACTCAAAGTCAGGTGCAGTGACTCACAGCTGTAATCTCGCACCCTGGGAGCCCAAGGCAGGAAGATTGTTAGAGTCCAGCAACTCAAGACCAGTCTGGGCAATACAGCAAGTCCTTGTCTCTATGGAAAAAAATGAAACATGGTGGCACATGTCTGTAGTTCCAACTATTTAGGAAGCTAAGGCATAAGGATCTCCTGAGCCAAAGAGGTCAAGGCTGCAGTAAGCCATGACCACACCATGCACTTCAGCCTAGGCTACAGAGTGAGACACTGATGCAAACAAAACAAAAATTAAAACATAAAAGGAACTCAAAATACCTGCCTCCTAGTACCTTCTGCTGTGGAGGATGGATTACATCCCCCTACTATTCTTTTCATAATTGCACCAATCAAAATATAATTGTACAAATTATGAGTGTACTTTTATAATTAATTTTTAAGAAAAATCTGAAACACTGTCTTCAACAACTAACTCAAAACAAATAATACTAGCAATAGATACATAGACTCATACCCTTGCATGTTCTCGAAACAAAAGGAAGAATACATTGTCTTAATTAAACAAGATTGCTTGTGTAGGTTTTAGTATCTAGAGTGGATACCTATTGTTCATTATATTTTGAAAAAATTGTCTTTGCATTTTTTACTAAATTAAAACTTTAAATATTGTGATCCTTTTTAAATTTGACTTTTCATATTTTTACATATTTTGTTCTGGTACCTTTGCATGCCACTCTATACTTTTAAAAATGGTCCACCTGAATATAATTTACATGCATTTATTCTTTAAATGTATTACCCGAGGATAGTGATTTTGGTTGTGCTTACATAATATATGTGTATGCTCTTGGAAACAAATGCAAGACAAAAAGTTCAGTAGATGACTGACAGCAATGATCTTGCACATTCCATAAAACTTTTACCATAGATTCTAGAGAAGTTCTTTAGGAGATAATTTAGAAAGTATTTTGCTCTTTTGTAGTCTCTTCTGAAAGATTTGTAATGAGCTGTGCTTCCACTAAGGTATTTCTCAGGATGTACTAGCTTTTTACATAACCATAAATTTTGTTTACACCTCCCTATATAGTAGAATTTTGATTTTTTAATGTAAATAAAATGTTCTTCTTAAATACATAAGTGTAGAAACTTTCTATGAGGGCTCTGTTTTATATCTATGAAATCTATGATATCTATCCTAAGATAGTTAGCTCTTCATTGTCAGGGAAAAAGAGTCTTAGTTCAATAAATTATATTTACATGTGACAAGAGTGTACAGAAAATCTACAACTTACTTAACAATTTCCCAAACATTCAAAATCCTTCCTCTTTGAGGAGCATAACCATTTTATATATGACACTCCCATAGCAGTGAAGAGGGAAAGCAGTAAAATAAAATAAAAACTTAATCCTATTACTTGCATACTGATTAGCATAGCATTTAACTAAATCTCTTGAAACTAAAATAAAAGATTTGAATGTGAGATTTCCACATATGGACTATACACAGCATCTCTCGAGATGCCAAATTTTGTTACAGTTAATTAAAATCACAATGTGATAACACCACAAACTTACTGCAATAACTTTAGAAATAAATGTGATGACTATACCAAGTGCTAGTGAAGGTGATGAGCTACTGGAGCTCTCATACATCATTGATGGGAACACAAGATAGGGTAACCACTTTGGGGAAGAATTCTTTAGTCTTATGAAGTTAAACACACCCTTATAGAATAAGGCCTAGAGTTCATATTTTAATGACAACCTCAAAGTCTGGAACCATAGGTAATCTTTTTTTTTACCCAAAATGTCAAACTAGAATTGTCACGAGGAGAAAAAGATCATGAAAAATATCCAATCATCCCTGGAAAGATCTGATTTTAATGCCTTACTAAATAGTTGAGTGTAGCATAGTAGCCTTAAAATTTTACTGAGCACCATACTTCCAGTGCTCCATCTGGCCCTATAAAAGTACTGTGAATGGTTTTGTTTACTAGAAGTTATTGCTACTAAGATGAAAAGTCACAATGAAATGAAACTAGTAATGCAGCAATATGCAACCCCGAGCTCTACAATATGGCTATATTTTGAAATCATTAAAATGCAAATGATGATTAAAATGCAAAAAACTGATTTTGTGATAGCTTTTAAGATATTGAGTGGTTTTTAAAATATATGGTTGAGTGAGTGTGTCAACATAATGCATATTAGTGTATTTTAAAATTGCTCTGATAGGAAAGGTGTTTTCTCTGACCAATGACTTCCCAGTTATTTTTTAAATGTTCTGTGATTCAAGTCAGCTAGGTTTCTTGTTTTCTTTATTGTAATTATGAACATATAACTTTCTACATTTTTTGTCACTAATATTCAGGTGTTACCTATATGTGATATTTACGATGTTTAGAACTGAGAAATATTCCTTATAGTACTTTTTGGATATATCACATATTTGCTTCACATTATTGTGGGACATTTGAAATCAGTAGATATTATTGCTCTAGGCTAACTTTTTAAATGGTATATGTTTATAGGTGCATATATTGCAAACATTTTTATATGTAATCCCTCTGATAGATACAATTCTTAGGTTTCTGTTATTCTATCACAATAGAAATTGAAAGTCTATCTAAGGAACATTCTTATTATCTGTAGGACAAAGCACCAGCATTATCTAATGTATTTCTACATAAACTCAAATCTTTTGAGACATGTTAAAATATGAAATGTCAGAGTGGAATTGATTTTTTCGGAGACATATTTTACAACTCTTCATATATGTTAGCTACCCAGTCTCTTTTTAAGAACTTTGAGACTTCCTGCTTTTACTTAGCTTACTGCACATTACAGACATTAAATGGATGAAGGCAGGTCCTTCACAGAAGACTTAGTACTCCTCTGTTGCTCTATACCCAATGATCCATAGACACTGTATTTTTTTTTTACAAAATGTTATGGAGAAAATTATTGGTTCTTACAATAGTTAGGGTTGATTATATAATTCTGTGGACATCTTGATATTATATCTCTCTTTTCACTCTAAATTGTCTCAACCACACCCATAGCTTCCACTACTATTTATTTTCACCAATAGCTTTCAAAGATAAGCATAATTTTCTGACTATTTTTGAGCTATAGGCTCTCTACTCTGCAGGTTCACTTTGGTATACCTTAAACTTAGTATTTTCAAATCTGTGACCTTCTCTCTTCAGCCTAATTTGCTTCTGCTCATCTGGTCCCTTTCTGGGTTAATGATATCACTATAGTACTTGAGTATTTTCTTTTCTAAACAAATGCAGAAGTCTTCTAGCTGGTTTCGCTGGTTTCAGTCTTGCTTTCTTCAGTTTATTGTCCACACTGCAATTGGAATGTTATCTAAAAACACAGATCTTAATCAGTCTTTCACCATCTTAGAAAAGTTAACACATTCTCAAACATTTGTAGAGAAAGATCAGGCTCCATGTAGAAGCAGGCAAGTTTCTACCGTGGGTGGGTGGAGGGAAAATTCTACATACTCATATCCTGGTTTCTCTTACCAGTTCACTTCTACTTCTGAGTTACGTTCAATCTTTGGAAAACATTTCTGGGGGATCGAGTCAAAGGCTGAGGAAAACGGGAATAGGAGAACCACACTGTTTTAACAGCTATAGCACTATAGCCTTGTAACATACACATATGAGAGATAAATAGATAAAATAGTATGTATATACTATATAGACAATATATTGTCTCAATATTGAGAATACATATTTTTACATATGTCCAATATAGAAACTGTTACAATGTACTGTATATATTTCAGGCCACGTAATGGCTCCAGTTTTGGTCTTTGCTCTTAAGATTGTTTTGGCTATTTGGGATGCTTTGTGATTCCATATGAATTATGGAATTGTATTTTCTACTTCTGTAAAAATAATCATTGGGATTTTGATAGGGGTTGTATTGAACCTGTGTATTGCTATGAACAAACGGAAGCTTCCATGATGTTAAAGGCTTCTAATCCATGAACACAGAATGTCTTTCATTTTTTTTCACGTGAAAAGGTTTTACTTTATTAAGCTGGTCGTGAAAAATCCAAACAATGGCCACAGATACCGTCACTGCATCATCTTTAGTCCTTTGCCTTTTTGCCAGCACCAACATTGGCCTTTGCAGTCCCCCTGACTTTCTTCATTCTGTTCTTGCATTCCTTTCGCTGCTTCCTTGAGGTTTTTTTCTTCTCATACAGGCCATGTCTTGCAAGTGTATGTTTGGGTTCATTTTTCTTTGCATAATCCAAGGAATCATAAATCATGCCAAAGCCAATTGTCTTGCCACCACCAAAATGAGTTCTGAATCCAAATGATGACGTCTGGTGTTGTCTTGTACATTTTGACTAGTTTTTCCTGAAATTCTGTCTTAGGTATTGTTGCCTTCCTGGGGTGAAGGACATCGATGACCATTTGTTTCCGTTGAAGCAGATGGTTGGTCATGAATTTCCTGGTCCAAATAGTTACTTTGTCATTCATGATGGCTGTCGATCCTCAGGCAGTCCCAGAATGTCTTTCAATTTTTTGTGTCTTTAAAAGTTTTCTCAGAAACATTTTGTAGTTTTTAGTGTATAAACCTTTCAAATCCTGGTTAGATTTATTCATAAGTATTTTATTCCTGTTTTAAATTTTTTTCCGTTGGGGATTTACTCCATTACCCAGACTGGAGTGCAGTGGCATGCTCATGATCACCCCAGTGTTGACCTGCTAGGCTCCAGGAATCCTTCCACCTCATCCTTCCAAATAGCTGGAACTACAGATGCACACGAACATGCCCAGCTAAGTTTTTGATTTATTGTAGAGATTAGGTCTTGCCAAGTTGCCCAGACCAGTCTGGAACTCATGGTCTCAGGCAATCCTCTCACCTTGGCCTCCCAAAGTGTTGAGATTACAGACTTGAGCCACCATGCCTGGCTGTATTTTGTTCTTTTTAATGTTATCATATATAGAATTGCTTTCTTGTTTTTTTGAATAGTTGGTTGTTAGTGTGTATAAAAACACAACTGATTTTGTTTGTAGATTTTGTATCCTGTAAGTTTCCTGAATTTAATTATTTGCTCTGCCAATTTTTTGTGTGTGTATGCATGTGGAATCCTTAGAGGTTTCTACATATAAGATTATGCCATCTACAAACAGAGAAAAATATATTTCTTTCTTTTTTAAAGTGAATGTCATTTATTTCTTTCTCTTGCCTAATTGCCCTGGAAAGAATTTTCAGTACTATGTTGAACCAGTGGTGGGAGTATCCTTGTCTTATTTGTGAAAACTTTTGGCTTTTAACCATTGTTATAATGTCAGCTTTTTATATGCAACCTTTCTTACGCTGAAGTAAATTATATTGAGATAAATTCTTTCTATATCTAGTTTGCTGAAACTTTTTATCATGAAAGTGTGTTGAATAGAACAGAATAGAGAATCCAGAAATATACACACAAATATACAGTGAACTGATCTTTGAAAAGAGTATGAAAGCCAGGCTCAGTGGCTCAGCCTGTAATCCCTCATCTTGGGAGGCTGAGGTGAGTGGATTGCCTGAGCCCGCGGATTCAAGGCCCACTTGGGCAACTTGGTGGGAGCTCATCTCAACAATAAATCAAAAAAATTATCCAGGTATGGTAGCGTGCATCTGTAGTTCCAGCTACTTGGAAGGCTGAAGCTAAAGGATCACCAGAGCCCAGCAGGTCGAGGCTGCGGTGGCTGGGAGCAGCCACTGCACTCCAGTCTGGGTGACACAGTGAGACTCCAACTCAAAAAAAAAAAAAGAGTATGAAGAATAAACACAATGGAGAATGGATAGTCTCTATAACAAACGATGTTTGGAAAACTGGATATGTACATGAAAAATTATAATAAAATTGGGACCTATCTTATACTACATAAAAATAAACTCAAAAAGTAATAAAAGTTTAACCATAAGACATGAAACAATAAGGATTCTAGAAGAAAATAATAAGGGAGAAGCTTTAAGAGATTAGTATTGACAATGATTTCTTGGATATGACACTAAAAGCACAAATTCCAAAACAAAAAAATAGACAAATGGGACTACTTCAGACTAAAGATTTCTATAAAACAATGGAAACAATCAACAGAAAGTAATGTCAGTCCACAGACTGGTAGAAAATACTTGCAAGCCATACATCTGATAAGAGGTTAGTTTTAAAAATATATAAGGAATGCACACAATTCAATAGCCAAAATACAAATATCCTGATTAAAAAATGCTCATAAACTTAGTCATTTAATCATGAACAAATTGATACAGAAATATTTATTTGAGTTGGAGTCTCACTCTGTAGCCCAGGCTGGAGTGCTGTGGCATGCTCACAGCCACCCCAGTGTCAACCTGCTGGGCTCAGGTGATCCTTCTGCCTCAGCCTTCCAAGTAGCCTGAACTACAGGCATGTGCCACCATGCCTGGTTAACTTTTGATTTATTGTAGAGATGAAGTTTTGCCAAGTTGCCTGGGCTGCTCTCAAACCTGTGGACTAAGGTAATCCACTTGCCTTAGCCTCCCAAAGTGCTGGGATTATAGGCTGAGCCTCCAAGCCCAGCTTCTACTGACTTTTAAGGATGTCTGTGATGCTTGAATAATAAGAAAAG
>NW_007247518.1:7469-9581 GCF_000164805.1 Carlito syrichta
CCACCACCCCAAATAAGCTAGAAGATATTTTTATCATTCGAGGAAGCTTCCTGGGGCCATTTTCCAGCCAACATTTTGCCCACCTCACCTCCACCACCGCTACTCCCATCACACACCAGACAACCACTGGGCTAAGTTGTATCATCATAGATTCGTTTCATCTGATCTCAAGCATCTTATAGTCAAAATTATACAGCATATACTATCTTGAGGCCAGCTTCTTTCACTTAACATAAATTGCTGTATGTATTCCTTCTTTTATCGATAAACCATATTCCAATGTGTAAATATATCACAATTTGTTGATTCATTTCCCTATGGGTGGGAAATTGAGCCATGTCCAGTTCTTGGCTATGTAGACTAAGCTGCAATGAACACCCTATTAAGTCTTTGTGTGGATGCAGATCTATATTTCTCTTGGGTGAAATATCTAGAGTGGAATATTTGAGTCACAGAGTACATAATTAATTTTAATAGCATAATTTAACAAAAGCAAAAAAGTCACAGAAATTGCAAAGGGTGGTTCAGCAACAGGTAAATATCAATTGAAGAGAATAGAGAATACGAAAAAAAGTGTGTCTTTCCAATGGCCGGTCTCAAACAGGTACTTGTTGCTGCAAACACCTCGTGACCATCAGACAGTTCAATAAAATTTGTAGGCATTTATTGATTTGGACGAGGCTTCTGTCCTACACCCAACAGACCAAATTGATACAGAGCCATTTATTCTACATGAAGATAATCAACTTCAGAGTATATTCATTAACAAATGCAGAGTTCTGGAGAGTTACCATTGCTGAGCTTCAGTTACTTACCAACAGCCAGCTGATTCAAGTGAGACAAAATGTTGACTTGCAACCAACTAAGTTGTTCTTTTGGCCCCATTTCTTTTTCTTGTCCTTAAATATTTCCTGACCATTTAGCAGGCAGCAGCTCTCAGAATCTGTTCTGGTTCTGAGGGCTGTCCAACTTGCAAGTTGTTTTTCTTGAAAACTATGATAAATTTAAATGTTCTTAAGGTGTTCCCTTTAGAACAGATTAGCAACCAAGAAGGAATCCATGGTGGAGCACCAGAAACATCAGGAGAACTGAGTAACCAAGCAAAGGTAATTTTGAGGGCCCACTCTGCTCACTGATCTCTCAGGCAACTGGGACCTGTAGTTGGGTGAGCTCTCTCTCATTTTCTGAGCTCTACTAATTTGTGTTCTGAGCTTTCTGAGTTTGTTTGAACAATCTGATCTAGACTGGGTTCAGAAACCTCAAAACAGGATTGGGTCCTATAGAGAGGTTTCATGTATCAGACTGTGTCAGACAGATATTGAACTGGCTTTGGTAGCTGGGGTTGCTGAGATTAGGGAATCATGGGTTCATCTGGGTCCAAGGAATTTAGAACTCCTCCATCTAGGAGCCCAGTCAATTTCATGCATCAGAATCATAAACCTAAAACGTGTTTTTCTAGAGAAGTGGGTGAACCTTACCAAAAATAATTTACAGTTACAGTAACCACAGTAGGGATGTTTTAATTCGGATAAAATTATTAATTTATGGGGCATATTAGAAAAAGAATGATAAAAAACTCCACAAAAATGGTGAGATGCATTTTTAGTTGAGATGAGATGCATTTTTAGTTGAGATGCAGTAGCACCCCAAAAGAGTAAATGAATCAAAACTAGATTCCTTAAAAGATTACATAAAGGAGACAAATGGAAAGCTGAGAACGTGATGAAAGAGGACTGCACTCTGATAGAATTAATTCTGCCTGCTTCTCCTTTCTGTCTTTACCTCATTCCTCTGAGTCCACTATCAGTTTTGCCCAATTACCTTTTCACCTTGAGAATAATGAAAAATGGGAAGTTAATCAAAATGTCTTGCAAAATGTGACCCTCTGTGTTGGGAGCCAACATCTGTAGCTATATGACTGAGGCCTATAAAGGTCTATCTGGAAGATCGCCTCTGATATGGAATATCAGTAACACCTACATTATTGGCATATGAATAGTGACCAGTCTGCATATATGGCAAACAAAACTTACAATATTGGGATACAAAACTTTAAACAAATCTCTATACACCTTCTGGAAAGCTTTATAGTAGAATTATTCTGTGTCTTTC
>NW_007247519.1:0-4721 GCF_000164805.1 Carlito syrichta
CGAGGTGGGCCCCTTCCTCTCCCAATCACTCCATCGTACTCTGCCCATGCAGACATTTCCATGGGGAGCCATGGACGCCCATCATGACACATGTGGGAGGCATCTTTTTTCTGCTGGAGTCTCCCTCAGCCTTGCTGGGGCACAGCAGCATGAACATGGCTCCTGGGTTCTTGACCTGCAGGGCCTAGGCACTCCTCCCACCTTCATTCCCGAGCAGTCAGAAGTCAAGGGGCCAACACGCCTGGCTCAATTTTGGAGACCTCTATCCAAGATGAGGTCTTCCCACATTGCATGTGGTGGTCTCTGTCACCTGAGCTCAGGCTGCCTCCCACCTCGGCCTCCCAGGGTGCAGGCTTGACTGCCATTAGCCACAGTGCCCAACCTTGACTTGTACATTTTGTCAGTGGGCATGACAAAAAGGAAGGCCCGGGGACGAGGGCCACTACATCCCGAGGACCACGGGTGATACCACATGTGACTCCTGTGTTTGCGCTCCTGGAGTGACTAAGTCATGCACATGGCTCAGACAGGTCTTGAACTCCTGGGCTCCAGCAGTCCCCCACCTCAATCTCCCAATGCCACAACTTGATTGCTGATCCAACTTATTTTGCGAACAGTAGGCCGAAGACTGGGCGGTCCTTCCCAAATGATCTTTATCTGTTCACGATGAAGCCAACTCCATACATGAATAGATGTTCTTTTTTTTCTTTTTTTCTTTGAGTCAGAGTCTCACTCCATCGCCCAGGCTAGAGAGTGGTGGCTCGCTCCTGGCCACAACAACATTGCCCCACCGGGCTCTGGGAAGACTTTCCCTGGACTTCTGAGGACCCAGACAACAGGCACACACCACCACACCCGGTTCATTTGGAACGGAGGGTAGAGACAAGGTCTCGCTCAGTTACCTGTGCATGTCTCGGCCTGCAGGGTAGGGCCAGCTGCTCATCTCAGCCTCCCAAAGCAGTGGGATGACATGGCTGAGCCCCCAATCCCGGCCTCCATCCTTCATCAAAACCAGCCAGAAGGCTTGGTGCTGTGGCCCATGCCTGGAATCCCAGCACTCTGGTAGTCTGAGGTGGGAGGATGGCTGGAGCCCAGAAGCCCAAGGCCAGCCCGAGCCACACAGGGAATCCTAATCTCTGAACCCATCCAAAGAGGGGATTGGGGTGGAGGTGCCCATCATCCTAGAAACTACGGATCATAAGGTGGGAAGATTGGAGAGCCCGCAATTTTGAGATGGGCATTGATCAATGGTCATGTCCCTGGGCCTCAGTCTGGGCCACAGAGCCAGACCCTGTCTCCAAAAACATCAGAGTCATACACAGAAACTCAACTGGGCATGCTGTCTTCACAGGGTGACTGGATTTAGAGCCAGGGAAAAGGGATTCGTGGGAAGAATGCTTTTCAGGTGAGGGATGTGTCCCTGGCCTTTCTTGGTGGAAGGTCCTCATTGCCAAGTCAGAGGGTCAGCCTACCTGCTGCACATTTCTAACCTCGGAGAGGAGAGCCGGCAAGAACCCGACCTGTGAGCCCCGAGAACTCCCACACCAAAGCGGGGACAGCCATTGGGGGATTGGGGCTGGTGGAGTCGAGCTTGGGGAACCTTCTCCTGTGGGGGTTGGGGGGTAAGGACTGAGGGCTGAAGATTTGCAGGAGAATGGATTTCTTTCTTTCCTTTCCTCTCTCTCTTGTACCCTCACCAGGTAGTCCTGTCTTCTCCTAAACCACCCAACTCAGGCCTTTCTCTTGACCTTGGCTCCCTAAACTGCTGTGATCACAGGCTTTCCATTTAATCAACATCCTTGTCTTCCTTTCTTCCTCGTCTCCCTTCCTTCCTCTGGGCCTGAGGTGATCCTCCCACCAAGGCCTGCCCTCATCCCTGGTTTTCTGGGTTTTTCTGGATTCAGGGTGGGGACTTGCTTTGGTGTCCAGACTGGTCTCAGCTCCTGGGCTCCGGCCATCTTTCTGTCTCAGCCTCACTGAGTGTCGAGGAGACAGACGTGAGTATCCCGCCAGCCCACCCCGATGATTTAAGAGTCAGGCTCTTCCTGTCCCCAAGGTGGCCCCTGGGAGGAGCAAGCAGTTCCAAGCTGGGGAAGGAGGCTGGTGGAGAAGTGGGCCTTCTGGTGGACACACCCCTGCACCAGGCAATCCCTCTGAGCAAGCTCGGTGGGTGAGTCCAACTGCCCACTCCAGGGTCTCAGGTCTTTGGAAGGGAGTGGGCCTTGCGGTGGAGCCCTGAGATTGGTGTGAAGGTTGGGTGCGGGGCCTCACACCTGTCACCTTGGCACTTTCAGAGGCTGAGGCGAGAGGATGGCCTGAGCACCTGGGCTCTAGACCAGTGAACAGACCTTGGCGAGACCTCACCTCTACCAGAAACCAACAAAATGAGTTGAGTGCGGTGGCATATGCCTGTTGTGGTGGTCACTTGTGAGGCCATGGCAGGAGGATCGCTGGAGTCCAGCTGGTGGAGGCTGTGGTGGCTGAGAAAGGTCCCCTATGCTCTGGGCTGGGTGACACAGCATGTCTCTGCCTCTGTATAATAATAGCAACCAACACCACCACAACCACAAGCCATGCTCAGGGGCTCATCTGTGCAACCCAGTCCTTCAGAAGCAGAGGGGAGTGGACGCCCTGAGCCTTCAGGTTCAGGACCAACATTGGATACTGGACAAGACATCGTTGTGGCCATCAAAAATAAATCCAAAGATTAGCCAAGCATGGTGACACAGGTCTGTGGTTCCAGTCACTCGGGGGCCAAAGCAGGAGGATTGCCTGAATACGGCAGGTAGAGTCCGTGGTATTCGTGAGAGTACCCTGTGCTCCGGCCTGGGTGACAGAGAAGGATTCCAACTCCAAATAATAATAATCACCACCACCACCACCACCAGCACACCTGACACCCAGCACGAGGACTTACCGTCAGGGATGGGAGAGGAAATGGCACTTTCCAGCCTGTCATTCGTGGGAGGCTTCAAAATTTGCCACTGCGCACATCCATCCCACAACTTGACCACTCATCCCAGAAGGCCAGCCTCCACCCTCCAAAATTATGCTCCACGACAAAGATGTGTTTGAAATCATGGAACAGATGGTACCAAGCTAGGGCGGGGTCAGGGCCCCTTCCTCTCCTGATCAAACCATTGTCACCCACCCACTCGAACCTTTCCCTAGGGAGCTGTGAATGCCAGTCGTGACGACTGTAGAAGGCATCTTTTTTGTCACTGGGGTCTCCCTCTGTGGGGCTGTGGTGCGGTGGCACAGTCATGGCTCCCGGGGACTCGACCTGTGGGTCTCAGGTGGTCCTCCCACCTTGGCCTCCGAGCAGCCAGTACTCTGAGGGCCACCAAGCATAACTAGATTTTGGGGATTTCTCACCAAGACGATTTCTGGCCATGCACAACTCCCGGGCTGGTCTCCAACCCAGGGATCTAGGCAACCGCTGACCTCGGTATCCCTGGGCATGGGTCTGACTACTGTGAGTAACAGTGCCCATACTGGACACACAAGTGTTGTTGGTGGGGGCAACACAAAGGCACGCCCCAGGACAGAGTCAGCATCCCATGTAGCTGGGACCCCAGGCGCCACCATGAGCAATGGGTGTTTGCATTCTGGAGAGTGATGCAGTCTCGTTACATGACTCAGGGTGGTCTCGAACTCCTGGGCTCCAGTGTTCCCCTGCCTCCCAAAGCCACAGCCATATTGTCTGCTGGTTCACCATCTTTCTGGAACTCTAGGCCCAAGGCTGGTGCCTCCTTCCCAAAGGATCTCTGTTCATGATGATCCCAAATCCATACACAAATGGATGGTCTCTTTTTTCCTTATTTTCTTTGAGTTGAAGTCTCACTCCGTCACCCAAGGTGGAGGGTGGTGGCTCTCTCCCAGCCACTGCAGCCTTGGCCTGCCGGACTCTGGCAAGCCTTTCCTCAGGCTTCCAAGGAACCAGAAAAACAGGTGCATGCCACCACGTCCAGCTCATTACTGATGGAAGGTAGAGGTGAGGTCTCACCGAGGTTCCTGGGTGGGTCTCGGCCCATGACTAGGGCTGGCCACAAGACTCGAACACCCAAAGTGCTGGGATGATGAGGCTGAGTCTCCAAGCCTGGTCTCAAAACTTCATAAAAATGAGCCAAAATGCCTGACGTGGTGGCCCTTGCTTGGAATCCCCATGCTCTGAGATGCTTAGGTGGGAGGATGGATGGAGTCCAAGAAACCAAGGCTAGTGTGGGCCATCCTGGGCCATGCAGGGAGTCCCCAATTCCAAACAAATACAAACAGGGATTCTTGGGTCAAGGTGCCCATCATTCCAGCCACACCAGAGACTGAGGCACGAGGATCGCTGAAGCCCACAATTTCGAGGCTGGTGGAGAATGGTGGTTTTGTTCCCAGGCCCCTTCCAGGGACACAGAGAAAGACCCTGTCTCCAAACACATCAGAATCGTACACTGATTCTCAACTGCGTGTGATTTTTTTCACAGGGCGACTGGCTTTAGAGCTATAAAAAATGGGATTGGGAGAGCCGGAGGAACCCGGCCAGGGAGCCTCATGAATTCCCACACCAGAAGGGTCAGCCACTGATGGGGGTTGGGGCTGGAGGGTGCTGAGCTTGGGGGACCCTCGTATTTGGGAGAGTGGGGAGAAGTACTGGGGGGAAAAAGGTTTGCAGGAGAATGGAATTCTTTCTTTTTTATTTCTTTCCTTCATTCCTTCTTTCCTTCCTTCCT
>NW_007247519.1:5551-6614 GCF_000164805.1 Carlito syrichta
CACAACTACAGGCTGGGCTCACGGGCTCAACCTGCCATCCTGTCCCTTCAGAGATCAAGGTGAGTAGACAGCCTGAGCCTGCAGGTTTGAAACCAGCCTGGGACACTGGGTGGGAGGATCACCTAAGCCCGGCAGTTGGAGTCCACGGTGGCCGTGTGCGTGACCCTGTGCTCAGGCCTGGGCGACAGAGCGGGATTCCAACTTCAAATAATAATAATTACGACCACTGCCCCCACCACTATGCTTCCCACCAAGAGTAAGGAGTCACCCTCAGGAATAGGAGAGGAAATTTACTTTACCCTCTGTCGTTCACAGGAGGTTTCAAAGGTGACCACTGGGTATAACCATCCCATGCTGTTGTCCACACATCCCAGAAGGCCTGCCTCCACCCACCACACACATGCCCCATGACAAAGATGTGTGTGAACTCACAGAAGAGGCGGCCCCTATTTAGGATGGATGTTGGGCAGAGAGTGATCAAAGCAGACCTGCAACGCCACAGTCAGCTCAGGTTCCAGTCACCCGGTCTACCACCATTGAGTGAGGGGAGGGCTGCTTCCTCTCCCAATCACTCCATTGTCCCCTGACCACGTGGACCTATGGCTGGAGAGCCATGGACGCCCATCATGATGCATGAGGGAGGCGTATTTTTTGATGCCAAGCTCTCCATCTGCTTGGCTGGGGTGCGGCGGCATTATTGTGGCTCCCAGGGTCTCAATCAGCAGGGCTCAGGCAGTCCTCCTGCCGCAGCCTCCGAGCAACCAAGTCTCTGGAGGCCACAACACCTGACTTGATTTTGGGAAACTCGCAGAGACGAGGTTTGTTGATGTCGCCCAGGCTGGTCTCCCACCCCTGGTCCCAGGCAGCCTCCAGACTTGGGCTCCCAGTGTGCGGAGCTGATGCCCATGAGCCAGGGTGCCCTGCCTGGACTTGCAAGTTCTGTTGTCGGGGGTGACACAAATAACGACCTGGGATGGAGGCCACTGCATCCCGTGTAGCCAGGAGCATGAAGGCCACCAGGCAAAACTCCAGTGTTTGTTTTCTGGGGAGCGATGAGGTCTCG
>NW_007247520.1:0-3443 GCF_000164805.1 Carlito syrichta
GAAGACAAAATATATACATGCCTTTGCTTAGCCTGTTTTAGATTGCTTCCAGCAATACTATCCATATCATCTCTGCTTCTGCACCCCTATTTCACACTAACAGAAGAGAGTATGTAGTTATTAAAATGGAAAGTAGTCTCATATAAAAATGCTGCTGATCAACCAGTCCAATGAATTGTTCACAACTCAAGGTATAGTTAATCATAAAAAGAAAAAATTGATAAGCAAAAGGAATAACTAGACACTAGCATGAGTTCTGAGATGTTTACATTTTTAAGCTTTCGCCTTAAATGAACTTGAATCATACAGTTTTCTTAAGGTGATAGTTAAGAAAAATGAAAAATAAAGTTTTCTTTTCGTTTTTGCCTTTTTGGTATAGAATGCATCATCATCTTTTAGGAATATAGAAAGACTTGGCAACTTGCAATTCTAGGAAATATCATGCAAACTTACTGACGGCAAAGTCAGGTTTAAAAATCAAGCCCAAATTTCAATAACTTTATGTTTATATAATGGTACTGATTTTTCTGCAGTTAGTGTGTATGCATGTATAGATGTACTTAATTACACACATATATTGATCATCTCAACATTTATCAATTTTACAAAATGATATATATAAATTAATCAAACACATGTGATTACTTTTCCATCCCTTTGTGCTTCTTTGCATAAAGAGTTAAGAGCGCTGTTTGAATATTACAGCAAAATAGGATATATACATAGCCTTCAAATCATGAATTTCTAGAGGAAACATGAAGAGATTTCCATTATCACTCCCATAAATTAGGACTGTTAAAATCATATTTTGGATTGATAATGCTTTCAAGAACCATGATTTTTTATTTTTGTTGGATTGTAGTTCACTGAAGAATATGACAGGAAGAGTGAGAATTGTGGTGGAAAGTTAGCAGTCTGGCTGAGACCCTAGGACTCGGGCCCTTCTTCTTTGGGTCCAGGTCACCAGGTGATTTCCACACCCTCCTCCTACTTCCCTGAGTCATCCTTCTCACAACACTTCACAGACCTCTGCTTGTTGCAACCTCTTTTCTAAAATGTATTTTACATAAATTTATTTACGTATCTGAACTATAGTATGAATTCACTTTTATATATATATATAGATACCCCAAACCATGCAATTCTTTATTCTGGTTAGGGAAAATAACAAATCAGTTAAAAACTATTTTGGCAAGCAATCTAAATTGACTCTAGAATCTTCTTACAGCTTTTCTGCAATAGGAAACAGACAGTGGTAAGATGGTACACTTGAAACTCTTCATGGAAGCTATGACATTCGGGGCATTTCTAAATCTGAATAAAATTTTTGAAAATTCAGCAGCTTTGAGCAACATAAAAAATACATAGGAAGGTACATGGAAGGAAAACCATGTTCTCTAAACCCCCGTAATGCTAAACTTTCTAAATAGAGCACAACTTTTAAAAACTAAAAAAAATAGTTCTACGATATAAAAAAATACGACTTCTGTGCCAGGTCACATTCAAAATTTTTAAAAGCTAAAATTATAGTATAGAAGGAATTATCAGTACAATCACAATCATCATCTCCGTTTTATATTCTTCAGTGTGAGCCACGGAGATTGCTATACCAATTGACATATTTAAAAATCAAATGGGATTATGGTAATAGTCCTGGATCAGTTCGTTGTAAACAGAAAATATGCATATATATTTCACCGGAAGGAATAATCCTAAATGGTGATTTTCTACAAAACATTATGTATAAAATTAGGTATGAAATTGAACTTTAATTTCCAGTGAAGTACAAATAAGATAGCAAAGAATTCTCCAGGTTGACAATTATAGTAGCAATTTTAAAACCACTCATCAGCTGATTGGGACCACTTATACAATTAATTAAAATGCAGGAAAAAACATATCACATTTTAAATATAGAAGTTAAAACTGGTATAGACATTTCATAATAAGACTTAATCATATTTTCCATTTAAAAAATAATTGAAAAAAAAAAAAAAAAAATAATTGAATAGTTGTCAATGGTAAAGAGAGAAATGCTTTAATCTTATTGAGGTTTTTTTTCTGTCGAATTTGTTTTCAAATTGTCAATATTACAGTACTGGCAGTATGGTAGTCAATTTAAGTAAAACCATAAGGGAATTTATTCCATGTAAAGTAATTACACATCACTTGACAGCTCCCCACCCCCTGTAGACCCACCATAACTTAATTAAACAAGCTCTTTCAGAATTTTAACATTTCTTTGATAATAACTGACATCATTTGGCATTATTTCCTATTTTATTCTGATTTATTCTACTATAGAGACTTGGGTTTAATTTCATTAGTACCTATTACTATTACTATTATTATTATTATTATCATCATCATCATTATTGAGTTGGAGTCTCACTCTGTCTCCCAGACTGGAGTGCAGTGGCTGCTCCTGGCCACCGCAGCCTCGACCTGCTGGGCTCCAGCGATCCTTTTGTCTCAACCTTCCAAGTAGCCAAAATTAAAGGCGCGCGCTACCACGCCTGGCTATTTTTTATTTATCGTAGAAATGAGATCGCGCCAAGTTGCTCGGACCAGTGTCGAACCTGTAGGTTCAGGCAATCCACTTGCCTCAGCCTCCCAAAGTGCTGGGATTACAGACTGAGCCACCGAGCCCGGCCTAGTACCTATTATTTAATATTTTTGCAAAGCTCTGAACTAGATGTTGCAAGACATAATATGCTTAACTGCCACTTTTCCCTACTATTACTATTACTACTACTATTTATTATTTTTGCTTCAGAAGCATTCAATAGATATTAGCAATATTGGATCCAATCATATACTAATTTTTTTTACTGTGATAAAACATATATAACATACAATTTGCCATTTCAACTGTTTTTGTGTGTACAGTTCAGTAGCATTAAGCACCTTCACATTCTACAGCCATCATCACTACAGCTGTTTTATCTTCCCAAACTGAAACCCTATATCCACTCGCTGAGCAATAACTCCACATTACCATCCCCGGCAGCCACCATTCTATTTTTTTGTCTCTCTGGATTTGACTACTCTAGGTATTTCGTATAAATGTAATCACACAATATGTGTCCTTTCATGTCTGGCTTATTTCTCTTAGCATAATGTTTTAAGATTTATCTGGACGAAATATGGTGGCTCACACCTATAATCTCAGGGCTTTAGGAAGCAGAAACAGGAGAATTGCTTGAGGCCAGGAGTTCAGGACCAGCCTGGGCAACACATCAAGACCCTCACCTCTACAAACATTAAAAAATTAATTGGGTGTTGTGGTAGGTTGAGGCAGGAGGATCACTTAAGCCCACAAATTCAAGGTTGCAGGGAGCTATGATCACACCACGGCACATTAGCCTGGGTGACAGAGCAAGACCCTGTCTTTAAAAGAAACAGTAAGAAGGTCATCTGAGTTGCAGTATGTGCCCAGACTT
>NW_007247520.1:3736-14545 GCF_000164805.1 Carlito syrichta
TATCCATTCACCCATCAGTAGACACTTGGATTGTTTCCAACTTTTAGCTGTTGTGAATACAGCAGCTATCAACATTGGTGTACCATACCCTAACTATTTTTATGTACATGATATCATTTAAATCTCACACAACCTATTGCAGTCAGCTATCTCACAATAGGTACTATTACCAATCCAATTTTATAACTGAGAAAAAAAAACCTTGAGAGTTAAATCTGAGTTTGGAATTTGTCCACAGTCACACAACTTGTAAGTGGTAGAGCAGGGTCAAACAAACAAGGAGCCATCTGATTCTGAGCTTATTTCTAATCCCTAAGGATAAGATGGTGCCCTTCCCTCCCTCAAGGAAGTTAGAATTCGATAAAGAGTAAGAAAACCATACAAACACCTAGCAAGCACATTGGCGTGTGATTAACGCTAGGAGGGTTTTTTAGAAAAATTCTGGACACATTTAGTTTGCAGGAGTCAGCAAATGTTGGTCAACAGCCCAAATCTGGTTTCTGACCTGTTTTTATACAGCCAGAGAACTGAGAATGGTTTTGCATTTTTAAAGTATTGTGTTTAAAAATAGAAAAGAAAAAAACCCAGAAAATATAGGAAAGCAGAAAGAGAGGGAAGGAGGGAGAAAGAGAGGGAGGAAGGGAAAGAATAAGAAAGATAACAGCAATCTTACGTGGTCCACAAAGCCAAAAACATTTTCCACCCATCCCTTTAGAGAAAAATATTGCTCTTTCCTGTTTTTTTAAATTCTATTTTTAATTGAAAAGCAATAATTGTATATATTTATGAACTAAAAGTATACTGTGATGTTTTGTTACATATACACATTGGGAAATGACCAAATCAGGCTAACTAATGTATAATTCACCTCAACTATGTATCATTTCTTTGTGTTGAGGATAGTTAAAATACTCTCAGATATTTGGACATATACAACATTTTATTATTAATCGCAGTCATCATCCTGCGCAACAAAACACCAGAACCTACTCCTTCTGTGCCCTTTGACCAACACCTCTCCTTTTCCTGTCCGCCCTCTCCCCTAGACTCTGGCCGTCACCACTCTACCACTTACTTCCGTGAGGGCAATATGTTTAGATTCCACATATAAGAGAGATCCTACAGTGTTGGTCTTCCTGTGCCTGTGTTTTCACACTTCACATAATGTCCTCCAGGGGTGATTAGGTCTTGGGGGTGGGTGAGTGTCATTCTCAAAGTAATGAGTGCGTTTTCACTCTGTGAGTGCACGAGAGAACTGCGTGTTTAAAACAGCCTGGCACTGCCGTCTCCTCCTCTTGCTTCTGCTCTCACCCTGCGACATGCAGGCTCCCCCTGGCCTTCCGCCACGAGTAGAAGCTGCCTGAGGTCCCACCAGAAGCTTGGGCAGATGTCAGCACCACGGAGAATCATGAGCCAAGAAACCTTTTTCTCAACAAATGACCCAGTCTCGTGTATTCCTTTATAGCAACGAGAAGCAGACGAACACAGTGTCACGAAAAAAAGCTTTATTATTGTTTTCCACCTCCTGTTCCTCCTTCCCTTGGCAGAAAAAACCTTCCATCAGGTGTTTCAGGCTGACCTGCACCAGGACTCACAGAATGATTCGTTCTCACACGGAAAAGCACTTTCACCAGCGTCAAGAGTTTTCGAAGATGACTAGGTCAAAGAACTGTTCAATCAGTGTGCCAGTAGCTCATTCTGCCTGCACGTCCAAGAAAAATACTGACTTTATGACAGGTTTTTATGACTTCTATTGCCCCATAATAGAGGGCGTAGAAGCTTTCGATGTTACGTGTGCCACTTTGAATGAACGCATTCCGCTGTTCCAACATCTTCTCTTTTCATAAAATTGACCAAGCTCACAATGGAAAATATTATCCTATGCTTATTCCAGAAAACATTAGATGACTTAAGTTTTGTTTGAAAATTCATTGTGCCCTCATGAGATGCAAGTGCACAGCAGGCCATGGGAATTAGGGATGAGTAGATCACTGGTCCAAGAAAGTCCAATTTTCAAATATTCATCCTGCACTACCTTGTTCAGTTGCCTGAGCACAACTGTCACATGCAGAGAGGCTTTTATTCCAGGTTAATAAAGATTTTTTATATGTGCATTTGAGTTATGATCACTCATAATGTTTTCAATGGTAAATTCTGAAATTTATATTTCTGGCATTATCTTTGTTTCTGTGCCTCAAAGATCCATTTAAAATCACTGATTCACTTCCATAAAGTAAGAAAGAACTTAGTGAAGTTTATATACACACTAAAGCATATATTTATATACACACACTAAAAATCCCCAAAATGCATCCATTAAGACACCCTATATCCCCTTAATTAATATTAACCAAATTGTAAATTATTTTACTTTTTGATTTTGTGAAATACATATTTCCTTTTCTCCGAAATGCACCAAACCACATGTTTAATTATGAGGGAACATTAGGTAGCTCATGAATAGTGGTTTGAGAACCTCTTTGTATAAGAGAGTCATGCCTGAGAGTTATCGAGTGACCATGTGACAAGAACAGAACAGAGTTTTAAAGAAGATTAATGGAGGACTTCACCAGGGATTTATTTAATTAAGGAAAGCTTCAAAAGTTGGAGATCAATCATGGGGGCTTTTAAGATAATCTAAGAGAGACATGAAGGGACTGAACTGAGGGGAAGATCCATGGAAATGAAACAGAAAGATTATAAGCATGAAATATTTCAAAGAAAGAAGACACAGAACTTAGCATCTGATTGAGGGTGAGATAGAGAGAAAAGAGGAAGTGATGACTCTATGATTTACCCCCACAAATTACCCAACATTAATAGGTATTGTTTTGTATTCACATACTGTCATTTTTATGAGACTAGGTGGTAACGTAACCGATTGATCCTTGGATTCTATAAAAGCAACTTCAGACCATTATTCTGTGTGTGTATATGTGTATATTCACTTTCTCAGAGAAGCAGAAACCATGTGTCTTCCTGACACTGGAATCTAGTCACTGTAGATTTATAACATCAAAAAGATGGCTAAGTATTCGTCCCCAAATATTTATGCTCTTTGCATGAAAAAGAAAACTCCACCGAATATGTTTTTTGTACTACTGAAAAACAACCATCTATGCTTTCATATATACTAAATACAGGTAAATTAATGCATTGTTTTGAGGACAATCGGGTACAGATTGCTATTTTTTCTGTTGCTCTGAGATAATTATTTGTGTTAATAGTAGAGAACGTGCACTTCTATTCCTGGAAGGCTATCTGCTGTGCTACAAGAGAGGCTGGTGCCTCTGCTTCTCCTTTTCTGGGAAGCCACACAGCCCGGTACCTGGGCAAATACATCAGCTGCCAAGACATGAAGGGCAGTGAATCCAGAGTGGTGGCTTTGTTGTGTTCAGCGTGCTTCACTACCTCTAGAACTCCTGGACGCCTCTTTTCCTGATAAATCAGTAAGTGCCTGATGTTTCCCAAAATAGCTAGAGAAGAATCAAGGCAGAAAGTATCTTGTAAATGCAATTATCTTTATCCCTCTCCCTCTCTCTCTCTCTTTTGAGTTGAGGTCTTATTTTATCACCCAGGCTGGAGAGCAGTGGCACAACTACGGACCACTGCAACCTCAACCTCTCAGGCAATCCTTCCACTTCAGCCTTCCGAGCAGCTGGGCTACAGGCACTCACCAACATGCCTGGCTAATTTTTTTTTTTTTTTTGAGACAAGGTCTCACTATGTTGCCTAGGCTGGTCTTGAACTCCTGGCCTGAAGCCATTCTCCTGCCTCAACCTCCCAAAATTCTGGGATTACAGGCATGACCCATCATGCCTGGCCACAATTCTCATTTAGATAGAGAACTGAGAGAAAATTTCTAAGTGATATTTTATGTCAATCTGCAAAATTCTCCAACAACTTGAGTGTCCTTTTTCACGACAATACGGTCATCAAGTCACAACCAAACATCATGACTATTCCATCAGAATGCCCTCACTGGGCAGCCTCCCCAGTGACATACACCAACGATAATGTTGTGCATTTCCTATGTATCTACCCAGAAAGTTCTAAAGGACAAACCTCTTGGAAAGAAAATTTTGAATGTTGATGATATTTCTCCATATATTTAAATCTCTCCAGGTGAATAGCTATAAACACGAGACACTTCTTCAGTTTCATCCATTTTGCAAGCTTCCTGTTTGCTGAAACACTCTTCACAGTAATATTTGTGTTTACTGCATAGTTTTCAAGTATGTAAAACCCCACAGCAGTGAGTAATGAATGTGCTTTCTGCTTTGACAACAGAAATGTTTAAAGCAATGTTCATCTTTGCTGCTTAAAGATTCCCAAATAAAACATCTCGCCTCACTAGTTTAAGTCCCCTAAAAAAATTTATTGAACACACCTGGGATCTAGCACATGGTTAGTTTTTCACAGTCATTATTGCTGGTAGGTTATTTGGTCTCTCTTGCTTTCCCTCTTCTTGTCAAATACCTGCAATTGTACTTTGTGGATAAATGAAGAATCTGTGGGTATTTTAGAGCAGGCGGTTGCCAAAAAACTCATTTTCCTACTCCAATCTTCTGATAATCTTCTTAGAAGGTATTAAGCCAACCTTCTCTGTTTTTCTGAGTGACTGTGCTAAGAAGGGATTTGCTAAGCAGGTAAGCAGGTTCTACTCCTTCCTAAATTGACTTTTGTATACCAGAATTATTTTCCTGCTGAAATGGACATGAAAATTAAACAACAGAATTACAGCAGCAAGTATTTTAAATACGGACTGACCCAAAGTAGCACTCACTGACTAGGGACTGTTCTGAACCATCTTCTTCCATTAAGGGTTCGACTTGGTGCCGCTGCTACAGATAAAAGCAAATTTGGAGACCATCAGTCAATTTCAGTCAATCCCAGCCTCCTTCCACAACTGCCCATGCCCAGGGCCTCCCAGGCTCAGGATCCTGGCTTCAAAATTATAAGCCTGGGTGATCAGGAGAATGTGGGAACCACTAGATGATTTTTTTAAATGCCCACAAGAAGGACCAGGTTTAAACTGAAGAGGTATCTAAAGCATATGGAGTTTCGTGAGACAGAAAATAAGGTTTAACTACCTGGCAAGCAGTGGGAAATCGTGTTGAAAAAGAAAAGGAGAGGAGAGCCAAGGACTAGGCTTTAGAAAATACCCAGATCAGTGTCCAGATTAATATTTTGTCTTTGACAGTGATATACATTAACATATCCAATGACTCCATGAGATAGACTGAGCAGAGACCATTTCTGATGCAGTGTATATATTTTACAAGTCTTGTTCCAGCATTTATGGAAGTATTTCAGAAGCTCCCCTCACACTTACTAGAGATGTGTATATGCTTATGTGTTTCTTTCCATATTTTAAATTCATGCATTATATATCTCTCCTTTACCGCCCCAACAATAGGTTTCTTGCCATATTTCACCCCTGAAATTCTTATATTTTTGCTTATACTTTTCTATGTTCACTTTGTGATTTTTAGAAGGAGTTATTGTAGACATGGCAAGTCACGAGTAATAATTTCGTCCAACTTCATTAGACCATGAGAACATATAGCTCATCTTTGGGGGAAAAAAATGTATTCTGTTGTAGTAGCCTCTTAAATTACAACTATCATGAAAAAATAGAAAATCTTTTCATGGCTTTCACACATTGTCATTACTTATTATTCTTTCTGTTCTCTTTAGATTATGTTCTTTAAGAGATGTCCTGGGTGGCACCTAGGCCTGGTAAAGCCAGTGTACAGGAATGTAATGACCCAATGACCACCAAGGGTTTGCACAGCACAAACAGCCTTTTTTAAATCTATGGACTTTAGACACAATGCTAGAGAATGTAATAGACATGTGTGAGCCATTATGATGATAGTATTAATATGCTGTTCACTCCTCCTGAACTCTAACAAATCATCTCCACATTTTCTAGGTTTTGCATTTCCAAAGTCTTCCTCCGTCCCTTTCCCACTAATTCTCCTTAATGTCCAGCATTCCTTTAGCCTGAAATGGAAAACTTATAAGTGGGGAGAGAACTAAAAATAACCGAGGGACACAATGTATTAAAGCATCCACGCTTGGGCTGCTAGACATGTGTATGGCTGCAGAGTTGTGTTTTCCCTGTTTAGACCAAAGAACGTTTATCTCACACTTATGGTGTGTGGGGCTTTGGGGTCCAAGACTCCATTCAGTGAGAACCACCAAAATCCCTCTTAAGTCAGAATGCTTACACTATGGGCCTGTAAAACACACTGGGTCTATTCTAGTTTTATATAGAAACTTCAGGTACTTTTTTTCTTCTAATTTCAAAATTCTAACAACATGGAAGAAGCACTTTTTGTGAAATTCTTCCTTTAAAACTAAATGCAATTCCAACTCAAAGGAGGCCTTTTTTGAAGAGGACTAGCCAAGTTACAGATGACGAAAATAATACCTTAGCTGTTGGTATCCTTTTTGATCTTGGGAATTTTCAAAGGTATTTCAGGTTTCAAGATAAGAATAAGTACTCATGGGTAAAAGGAGAATAAGAATTCTCCAGGTCCCTTGCATTTTTTTCCTTATAAGCAAATTACACTCAACTTACTCCAGTCTAGCTTTTTGCTTAAAAATAGAGGTGGGATTGAAAGAAAACACTAAAGAGAGTGTTTTGTTTTAACCTTAGAAAAGCATACCATATGACAACCAGCATAAGCAGCAGTGAATTTGAAGTACAGAAAAAGTAAACGTTGGTAGAACCTGTTAATAAAAAATATACAAAAGAGGGATAAGGTACCAAATGCACAAATAAATGTGTGTCTTTAGCCAAGGTGTAAAATAATACACAGAATGGCTATTTTTTCATCTTAAATACCATCATGAAATAATAACCCCACAATGTTTTTTTTCCTGGTATTTATTTACTTATTTTATTTTTTAAAATTATTATTATTATAAAGATGTGGGGTACAATTCATGGTTAGGTATACAAACACTGATTATGCAGGTACCCTTGTTGATGAGGTGTGCCCCTCCCTCTCCTGGCAGTTTCCCTCAACTGCCAATCCCACCCCCCTCCCCTGGCATTTTCCCACTACCACAATTCCCCTTCTCATTGTATTATGATAATTGTTCAAGGTCTGCTTATGAATGAGAACATATGTCACTCTGTTCTTTGTTTCTGTGCTAGATCACTGAGTATGATAGACTCTAAATCCATCCAAGTTGCTGCGAAGTCCATATGTTTGTCCTTCTTTATGGCTGCAAAATATTCTGAAACAGCCCCATTAAAAAGCAGGTAAAAGACATGAATAGACACGTCTCAGAAGAAGATATACAGGCAGCTAACAGACACATGAAAAAGTGCTCAGCCTCACTCATCATCAGAGAAATGCAAATCAAAATCACATTGAGATACCACCTAACCCCGGTAAAAATGGTCATCATTAGTAAAACAAACAGCAACAGATGCTAGCAAGGATGCGGAGAATAAGAACGCTCCTACACTGCTGGCGGAAATGCAGACTAGTACAACCTCTTTGGAAGACAGTATGGCGATTTCTGAAAGAACTAGAAATTGACCTTCCATATGACCCAGTAATTCCCCTATTGGGAATATACCTGGAGGAACTCAAATCATTCTACAAAAAAGATACCTGCACATGTATGTTTGTTGCAACTCTATTCACAATAGCAAAAATATGGAACCAACCATGTTGCCCATTGAAGCTGGACTGGATTAAAAAAATGTGGCACAATGTTCATTAATTGTTGAAATTTACAAAAATAAGGGATTTGATTTTCACAAACTCATTTGACATGGATATAGTCATCGCATATGAGAAGACAGGCCTAATACAAAAGGTAAAACTAATGGATCTGTGACTATATTTGCTAACTAAACAAAGCAGATCAATTTATTATGAAGTATAGTAAAACTAATGAAAATCACTGCCTAATTAATTTGCTCCTGGAAGTCAACTACTGATCATGAAGAAAACCAAGTTCTACAAATGTATATATTTATAACACAAATATTTTATTTTCCTAATATAGATCATTAATTCATCCATTGAAAAATAGTAAGAATGTATTATGTGTTAGGATATCATTTGAATTCCCATATTTTAAACACTTCATATGTCAATTTTCATAAATTTTAATTTAGTGTCACAAAAAGTTATAGGAAAAAGAATAACAAACCTATATGCTAACATGAAATGTTTGTTTCAATTTCTCCTCTGAATTTCTTTGCTATTATTATCAAAACATTTCTCCAATTCTGCTCAACATATTTCTGTCCATAAGTATTTTTCAGTTTATTTCTGTTTTATTTTTTACATGAACCATAGCAGAGTTCCTCTTGGCTTCAAGTCATGCAAAATGAAAGATGTAGAAATGCACACTGCTTCTCAGCACCATAAATCTACAACAGGTCGATTTCTACTCAAAGTAGCCAATACCATGTTAGAGCATCAGGTTTTGATGCTCAACTATTCCTGCAAACATGATTTAAACATCGCATTTACCAGCTTCAGATTCTATTGCAATATTGCTCACAATAGGTATCTTATCCTTAATGCAATGAGCTACAAATTACAAAATTATAAATGTTCTATATTTCCCATCATTAGATAACTTCCTCTCCAAGTGTTTCTCCTTTTGTCTTTCTGATAACGCAGACAGGATTTTATTTGAAGCAGATAAACTAACCCATCAGGGCTCTCCACTGTGACAGAGTAGTTGGAGGAAAAAGTGCGGTAAATGAATAAGGTTTCTGAAGACTGACTGGTTTCCCCAAACTGTCAGTCAAACTGCTGTAGAGCTGCCCTGCATTCCTTCAGAGGGTTTAGACTCAGGGATAACCGTGTGGCTGATCAGGAGACCAGACACTAGAACTTGGCAATGATTCTTTGAGGGGATGCTGTGTGGGGGAGACACTGGGAAGGACGGGGTTGGTTGAGTTTTATTAAGTAAAACTCAAGGAAGACTCAAGAAAGGAGCTGAGATGGGAAATGTTTAGAAATAGCCACTTAGAACATCGAGAAAAGAGAAGACACAATCCAATAAGGTTGCATGTTAGAGTGTAAAATAAATAAAGGTAAAGATCAAACTAAGGATCCATGTTTTCATGCATCCCTGATTCTGGAAGCAGAAGAATGAATATAGTTTCCAAGTACGATCAAATAAACGTATTATTTCCTGCCCCGAGACCCTCACCTTAACCTGTAAATACTACCATGGAGTCTGCTAGACTAATGGCACTGATCGGCTTAAAGAACGTGCATTTTATTCTTAACAGACACATGCATACTCAAGCTATACCGAGACCCTATGAAAATGTAGAAAGGAGGAACATAATTAATTGCATTCTAATCTGTTCAATACTCATGGTAATGAATTTTTACAACGTGAAAGTAATATTGGATTATGCTTCATAACTTATTAAATCTTTGATGCAAAAATCGAGCCTTCCCCATAACAAGGAAATAAATAAGTTGCTTGTACAAGTGCATTGATTTGCTTGGCCCAGGGGTTTATCATTTAGTGAAATGGAAGAACTAGTTTACTAGTGGCCTCCAAGTGGCATGAATGAAGAGGCCTCCAAAAAAGTCAATTTTGATCCCTCACACTGGGTCAGATGGGATTCACTGATTCCATAATTACCTTCCTCCCCTCCCATCCCTCTGGCCAGGGCTTTAGTAACGACCACAGCTGTTTCCACGGCATCTTCCCATCACACTGGCACAAACAATTAATAGTAGACTGTATAACTGGATGACTACTTGTTTTCTGCTGGCTAATCTTTTTAATTCTGAGATTTGTATACTTCACTGGAGAACGGCTTTAATGTCTGAGATAGAAAGTCATTTTATTTGTTGGTTTTATTATTTGTGATCAGAATATGTGTTTAGTCACTCTTCCACAGACCATTCCAAATCTAATAAAGGATATTAAAGCACTAGAGATAATCTATAGCCTTCAATGAATCACTCTCAATTTGGAATTCCTTTGTTAAATATTGCAGGATACCAGAGGGAGGGGAAAAAAGTCAAAACATATTAAAAGAACAACAAAAATGAATTTGTAATCAACTCAGTGGATAGATAGCTAAAGTAATAAAAGAGGCCTGTTTTTCTGACTTCATTAACATGAAAAAATTTTTATTAAGATTGATATCATGCTTTTACACTATGACTTGCAGGAACATGGAACAGGAATGAAAGTGATCCCTACGACGGAGGTCCTCATAGTCACGTACTTTAAAACAAAATTTGATATCCAGCTTGAGACTACCCCTGTTTTCCTTTCTCCCCCGTGCCTAGTCTCCATCACTGTTTCCGTGATCCTGACATCCACTTAGGCTCTGTAGGCATACAATCTAAAGTAAAAAACAAAAAAACCCAACCCTGATCTTAGCAACGAATGAAATAACAGACTTAGATGTATTTGGAGCAAATGAAAAGTTAAGGTGTTCACTTTTAATAACCTTATTTCCTATAACAAAGGTCAAAACATATTTATTTGGTTCAATTTGCAATGTGTTAAAATGTGCTCCAATACTGACAATACCAAGGAAAGCAACAGGAAGTTAGAAAAGAGAAAGAGAGAGAAAAGCAAAAATAACAAGAAAAAAGGCATTAAGGAAGCGTATTTATAGGGCACACTTTTTACATCCTTTTTGTATATACCATAAATATTTTTTGTTAATAGTGTAAATTCAATTTCCTGAGAATTTATTCAATGATGTTTTACCTTACTTTTTCTTGAAAAATACCAGGATGATGCCTTGTGACTAAGTATATGGTGTTTAAAGTTTCCTCTTAT
>NW_007247521.1:0-1011 GCF_000164805.1 Carlito syrichta
TAATGTAATTATTATGCATTGAAACTTTCAGTCAGCAACTACCATGCAATATTTTTTGCCTTTTTATCATTTTTCTGTATTTTGTTTTTCATGATCTGTTTTCATGTTCAGATTTACATAGTCTCAAAAAATACATAAAGGATTTATGCAGATACTATAAAGAGCATGACACAATATAATACCTAAATCCATTTTCTCTCACATGGAGAGCAATATAACTCACCTGGCTAAAATTATTTGTGCCTTGTCAAAGTAAACTTTTTCCCTAAAAAAAAAAATTTAACTTATAGGACTGTATGTGGACAGAATATATAGCCTATGTATATAATACTTGTGTATTTTTAATTTTTATATAAAAGAAGTTAAAGAATGTACTTGAAGACTATTGTAAGTGAGGCTTTGTACAGATTATAATTGTTACCAAAACAATTCAACTGGATTTTGTAAATTACATGAGTGAGATAGTGGAGTCAAAGGAAGTATAATGAACTGAGGACAAATTTAGCACAAAATTATTAAAGGTCTTAGAGGAATTCTCTGAAAACAAAAAGAGAATAGGGTCAACAATAACTAAAAATGTTGATTGTAATCTACAGACAGCAATAACTGTAAGGGATATAGATTCTCTTCAAAATAGACAATTTTTTTTATAATTTACATGATTAATCAGATCATCAGACATGGGTAATTAAAATAAAGTTTTACTTAAAACTCAAAGAATTCAAAGCACTGATGTATATATGGCTATTTTATGTGAAATATTTAAAGAAAAATGACTGGTTCTGGAACTATATAACAGCTATATATTTTCTTCAGTAACTAGTACAATTAAATAGATGATTACAACGTGATGAAATTCTATAATGGCTAGAGGTTTTACTTTTAAAAATTTTCTTTAAATTAAGACATCAACACATACATTAGCCTATACCTACACAGGGTAAGATGACCAATATCACTATCTCCCTTCTCTATATCTTGTCCCACTGGAAATTCTTCAGTGGCAATTAA
>NW_007247521.1:1775-7275 GCF_000164805.1 Carlito syrichta
TTTTTCAACATATTGCTGCTTTCTTTCAGATTGGATAATTTTTATGAATCTTTCCTCAATTTAACTAACTCTTTCTGGTGTCCCTTTTATTGTAAATTCAGTACATTTATTTAAATATTGCATTCTTTAATTTTTAACATTTCAAATTTTTTCCATCACCCCCACTAGTGCACATTGTGCACGATAGATAAGTTTTCAACCCTCCTCCTCTTCTCACATGCTCTTTGGAGTCTCCAATGTCCAAGGTACAATTCTTTTGTAAATTTACTTTTATTTTCATTGATTTTAATGATGTGGGGTATGATTCAGTATGAGGTATACAAATGCTCATTATGCAGGCCTTATGCAGGTATACAAATGTTCATTATGCAGACCCTTGTTGATGAGGTGTGCCACCCCATTCCCTGGCAGTTTCCCACTACTGCCGATCCTTTTCTTGTAGTATTATGATAATTGATCAAGGTTCACTTATGAGTGAGAACATGTGATACTCAGTTCTTTGTTTCTGTGGTAGATCACTCAGTATTATAGACTTGAAGTCCATCCAAGTTGCTGTGAAGTTCATAATTTTGTCCTTTATGGCTGCATAATATTCCATTGTGTATATGTACCATTTTTTAATTCAGTCCTCTTTCAATGGGCAGCACGGTTGGGTTCATGTTTTTGGTATTGTGAATAATGGTGCAATAAACATACGTGTGCAGGTATCTTTCGCATAGAGTGATTTGAGTTTCTCCAGGTATATTCCCAGAAGGGGGATTGCTGGATCTTATGGAAGGTCGATTTTTAGGTCTTTTAGGAATCATCGCGCTGTCTTCCACAGAGGTTTTGTTACTTTACACTCCCACCAACAGTGTAGAGGTGTTCCCTTTTCCCCGCACCCTCTCCAGCATCTGTTATTTTTTGAGTTATTGATGATGGTCATCCTGAGTAAAGGTAGGTGGAATCTCAGTGTGGTTTTAATTTGCATTTCTTTGATGACAGTGAGACTGATCATTTTTTCATGCACCTGTTGGCTGCTTTTATGTCTTCTTTAGAAAAGTGTCTATTCATAGCATTTGCTAACTTTGTACTGGGACTGTTTTTTCCTTTTTGGCACTTTTGAGTTCCTCGATTGCAGGCTGCATGATCCAATCTCAAAGGGCACTTTTCCTCCTCAATGGATATTTGGTCTCGAAGGCGGCAGCCTTGGGGTCGGCTGCCACTGGTTCCCGGTTCTGTCAGGCTCCCCGCCCAGCCAGGGTCACCACGCTGCCCCTGGGCCTGCCTCTCACCCTGGACTTGCTTTCAGGCTGCTTAATCCACATCTGTCATGGATCTGCACCACCTAGATGCAACACAGCCCAGAATGAGTGATGTCCCCTCCCAAAGGCCACGGACACCTCTCTGAGGACATTAGCACCTGAATCCTAGGGTCAGGCCCCGAAGAAGGAACCCGTGATGTCCACTGGGAACTCACTTGACCTCCACAAGGATCCTTCCTCTGCCTCAAGTATAAACTCCAGCATCCCCACCTGAGCAGGTGGTCAGTCCTAGGAAACTGACACCATCCAGACTTTCCAAGGAGATCAAAGGAAGGCCCAAGAAAAGCTCCCAAAGGTGATGAAATAGGAGGATCAGGTTTACACCAAAGAGCAGGAGGTCAAGAAAGGAGTCCACCCATCCTAGCAAAGAGGAAGTGTCATTGACATCTGGGCTTCTGGAGACCCAGGGATTACTCTCTTCTCTGGGGTGCAGCCCTAGGCTTCTGGAGTGAAAACTTCCTTGCCTGTGCTCAGGAACTTGAGAGAGAAGGCCCACGTGTCTTCACTGATCTCTTTCTGGAAGAACGTAGGATCCTGTGCACACAGTTCTGCGGAAGTCCTGCCTCTTGGAAAAGCTTCAGCCATGCTCCTGGACCCAGCCCTGGGTTTCCCCTTGCTGCTGAAGAAATCCACCAAGGGAATGCTGGAGTGTCCAGCTCGCCAGCCTTGCTGATGTTGCTGGTGCTGGAGAAGGAGTTGCAGGGCACCAAGTCATGAGATATTCCACCGTGAGCTCTTCCCTACCCAGAGCTGCAAGTCACTGTCCCTGCCAGGACAAGGTCAATTCCTCTACTGCTGTTGGACCACCTTCCCTGCCACTCTTGTGGGATAGAGGTGAGTTATCCCCACAAATGCAATGTCCCTGCATGGCTATTCAGAATAATCTGGGGTTCTTGGGGAAGAACAGTGGGTGTAAATGAAACAGCAAAATCGTGGAGGGTAGGTTGAAGGCTTTGGAGGGTAAATGAGAAACAATGACAAATGGCAGTGCCACCCAATCTCTCTCTATTTTTCCTCACCTGCTGGAAAGACTGCAGACTCCCTACCTCTGGTCACCTGCACTTTCCAATCACAGCTCCTCAAAGCACTACTGACTTGACTCACCTTGGTGAAAGCTTTTCTCTCCTGCCTATCCCTCTGCTCCTAGCTGTAGACCCTTCTACTTGTGTCACTCCTGCAGAAGGAAGCCCCAGACATCCCAAATTCCAACACTTCTTTTTCCTTCCTCACCCCTGGAATAGTCCATTCCACCATAACCCGTGCTACCTCTTGCAAGCTTATCAGTTCCACAGTAGTCATTCCTATCATCTCAGCTAACACATCTTCTCCCTTGACCTTGCAGCCCACTTCACACCCTGGGATCATTTACATGACAGTGCTCCTTTTTTTAAGTTATAACTCTCAGATCCATCCCCAGCTTCAGAGTGACTGCACTCCTATTTTCCCCTATTCAAATTTATGTGCGGTTCAGTGGCACCCTGAAAAGTCGCTGGTCTGCATCTGCCCTCCTACACTCATTTCTCCAGCCCCACAACAAGTGGTAAACATCCTATGGCTGGAAATCTACTATTAGCCCAAATTTAGGATAACTGACAGGCAACAGTAGGGATCCTGTCTCTCTAGTGCCCTGTTTTGACAAGGCTTCCTATTATGGGTTCCTCCAGTGACTTCCGTTCTCATGTAATGCAATTCCAAGCCAATTTTTGACTCCAGTGCTGTAGATACTACCCCTCTTTCCAAGACTGTCTCTTCCAGTCTCCCTCTGTATCCAGGAATGGTCTCCAGTTCACCCGGAACCCCTGAGGCCCTATTGTTAAACACAGGTATTATCATGGAGATTATCACTGTGAATCTGTGGGAAGTTCTCTAGTTTCTAAGCCAAAACAGCAGTGAACCACCCATCCAGATTGTTCCTTGTGACTTAAGAGTATACAGCATTGTTGATAAAATACTTGTTTTAGAGACTCCTTGTCGGAACGTGCTTGTGAAATAAAGGATGCAAGACAACCATGGCGGAGGAAGCACCATTGCACCTGGTTAGAGCTACAGTAGCCACCATTTCATGGATAATTCCTCTCACAGATCTCATTAAACAATGAGAAAATGTATCTCTACCTACAGCTTCTGCAATAGGGTATTGGTATAGGAGAAAGGTATTCAGTCCTTTTAAGACATATTTTACCTGTTCTAATTATAATGTGTAAGTCAGGGACCACCAAACCTCAAGTGTTTCATGTGCACATATGTATGAGTATGTGTGTATTATGGGGAACCATACAGCGAGGAGTTTAGTTGGGAGATATTGAAGTAGAGACATTTCACCACGGACTAGAAGGGACCTACATGTACCATAAGCTGGACCCTCCCTGGCTTGACTGTTAACCTGGATGACCCAAACTTTGGGCCAGATCTCTCAAGTCTTCGGTCTGGGAGAAGGTCTTTTCTGTTGGCAGTTGCTCCACTTCCACTTAATGTTTTGACTCCTTGGCCCCTTATAATCCCCAGATGTGATGTGTGCCAAAACTTTGCTCTTATTAATCTGCCTCTGCTAACATGTATTTGTTCTTTGATTCTACTGTTGAGGAAGAATTGATATGAATGAGGGCTGGTGTGTTTTGAGCCAGACTTTAGTAAAATAGTCTGTATAGGCTCAACAGACTGGCATTAACATTACAATAGGGATCATAAGACGGACTAAACAGACTTTATTGTGGCAATAAGGTATCACATTTCAACCTGACTCAGGTATAGCACCACATGCTCTCTGAGGGCTGCCACCCATGAGACATCATCTGCATAACAGGGCCATTGATTCCCTAACCCTGTTATTTTAGTTTGAGCATTACTTTCTACTCCATACTTTAATCATTAGACAACAAGCAACTCTTCCAACCAATTGCCAATCAGAAAAATCACTGAATCCACATGTAACTTATAAGTCCTTGCATCAATATGACCCAATTTCTGGGTCAATCCAAAGTATACCTTGTACCGATTTATATCTTTGCCCCTAATTTCTAAGCAAAAACAAACATTTTTGTCTCCCTAAAATGTATCAAACCAAACTCTGAGCTGACAACCTCAGGCATACATTTTTCAGGATCTCTTAAGTTTGCTGTATCCTAGGCCTAGGTCATTCATACTGACTCAGAACAAACCTCTTTACATATTTTACTGATTTGGGCTTTTTCATCAATATCAGGAGGAAATGAGGATGAGATGAGGGAGAAACCCTGTGAGCCACCCTTGCCTCTTCCCACATTTTTTCTTTCCAACCACTCTGACCTCATTGGAGACTATATCCTCCCCATGGTGTATTAGGGAACTGCACTTGCTGAATTATATTTTTAAAAAATGCTTAACTGTCTTTTTCTTCAATTTCATTTAGGCCAGTTGTTCTCACAGATTTCCACCTCAAACAGAGAAGTTGTGCTTGGCATATATCTTCTTGCATCTCTGTTGATCATGTTTGCTTTCATTTATCTATTCTGTGAACATTTACATTTTGTCATACAATTACAACAAAGTATTCTATATGAATACTATATATTGACTCTGAGGTATAGTTGGGAATGGTGAACTCAGAAGTCTCAGGAGAAGAATATATTTCCAGATGTGCATTCCAGTGAGGAAAACTGAGGCTCACAAAATCAAACAACTTCTAGCATTCATTATATAGATCCTAAGGATGTGTGTGGCACTAAGAAAACTCTCCTGGAGTGGGGTAGGGACCAAGATGTACAGCATCATTGGGTATTGACAGGCACATGTATGATAGGGCATACAATGGCACCTAGTGACAAAAAGGAGGCAGCAACTGATTCCCAGAAACAGGAAGTCAAGCACACCACCCACGGTCACACAGGTTAGTCTGGCAAAAGGAGGAGCAAGTGACAAATCCTGAGAAAGATCCCATATTGTGATTTCTGTCCAAGTCCCACTGGGTCTCTGTCAGGTGTCTCCTGGGTTGGGGCCCTTCACTTGGGTCACATTATACTTGATGCAGCAGTGCATGCTTCAAAGAGAATCGCAGTAGCTTAGTACATATGTCCCTTGTAGGCATTTTATTTGCTTGGAGGTAGTTTTAACACATCACAGTTAATCAGCGTTTTTTATATACTATACCATTCCTTTCTTTAATTACAGCAGCTCAATATTATGGGCTGAATTAATAAAATGAAATAGTTTAGAAAAAG
>NW_007247522.1:0-753 GCF_000164805.1 Carlito syrichta
CAGGCCTTCTGGGACGCATGGACAAAGGCGTGAGATGGACGTGCCTGGTGGCCACCTTTGAAACATCTAGCAAACAACAGGCCGGGCAGTGACTTTTCCTCTGCCATCTCTGAGGGTGACTTCTCACGCTGGGTGGCATGGGTGCTGGTGGTTGCAGTGGTGGTGAGTATTATTATTTCGAGTCAGAATCCTCCTCTCTCACCCAGACCAGAGCACAGGGGGCACACTCATGGCCACCATGAACTCCACTGGCCGGGCTCAGGTGATCCTCCTGCCTCAGCCCCCTGAGTGGCTGGAACCACAGCCTGCACCACCACGCCTGGCTAATCTTTGGATTTATTTTTGATGACTGAGACAAGGTCTCACCCTGCATCCAGAGCGGGTCTCAGACATGCAGGCTCTGATCATCCACTTGCCTTGGCCTCCAAAGGGCTGAGATGCCAATCTGAGTCCCTGAGCCCATCCTGTGGTTGTCATGGTGGTGTTTGGTTTTATTATTGTGAGTAAGAGTCCCACTCTCTTGCACAGGCCAGAGTGCATGAGCCTGCTCTCACCCACCAGCCTCCACCCACTGGGCTCCAGTCATCCTACTGCCATGGTCTCCCGAGTGGCTGGAACGATAGGTGTGCATCACCACACTTGGCTAATATTTTTGGCTTCTTGTTGAGATGAGGTCTCACCAAGATCCCCAGACTGGTCTTGAATCCAGGGACTCATGCAATCTTCTTCCCTCAGCCTCCCAGAATGCCTGGA
>NW_007247522.1:1110-7502 GCF_000164805.1 Carlito syrichta
GGCGTGAGCCACTACATCTAGCCTCCACATGCCTCTTGGGGTCCCACCATTAGGCCTGCTCTCTTCTGATGACCCGGGACACCAGAGATGGACCAGATTTGACTGACGAGCCTGTCACAGGGGAGTGCCTGTCACAGGGGCATGTCTTCGCCTACATGCCCACACCTCCACATACCTCGATCAACAGGGTGGACTTGCTTGCTCCTCACAAGGGCTGCACTGGGACAGCACTCCCTGGACCTCTACATCAAGGTAATCAATTAGCAGATGCCTTGACAAAATCGATCATGTGCCCTCTCCTTGTAGATTATTTAGTCAATCAAGCTCAGAAATCCCATAAAATTCATCACCAAACTGCTGCAGTATTAAGGGACCAGTTTTACATTCCAAGAGAAATGGCTAGACAAGTCATAAAAATTGTACTTCGTGTCCTACTTCTAATAACCCCCTCCTCTCAGGAGTTAATCCCTGCAGATTAAAACCTAAGTTTTTGGCATATGGATGCTACTTATTTCCAAATAATTTGAAAATTGTCATTTCTATATGTGACAGTGGATACATTTTCCCATGTAATTTCAGCCTTGTCCAGAAATGGGGAAGCCTATAAATATGTAGTCCAACATTTATTCTTTTGTTTTTCACAGCTGGGTATTCCTAAACAATTTAAAACTGATAATGCTCCTGCTTATACATCAAAAGCTTTTCAATCGTTTTGTACCCAGTTTAACATCTCTCATTCTACAGGAATTCTGTATAATCCTCATGGTCAATCTATAGTCGAGAGCCCATCAAACGTTAAAAAAATCAAATAATGACATTGCAGGAAGGGGAATTCAAATATAGTTCACCCCATCATATTGCAAATAACGCCATGTTTTTAATTAATCTCAATTTGAACTCTCAAGGAAAATCAGCTATGATAAGACTTTGGGCTCCTGACCAAACTGTTAAAACAATGTTAAAATGGAAAGATTTTCTTACAGGTCAATGGAAGGGGCCTGATGTCCTTTTAACATGTCGGAGAGAATATGCTTGTGTTTTTCCCCATAACCTACCCTCAACTTTTTGGGTACAGGATCGTCTAATTAGACATGACCAACCCCCCACCCCATCGAGGTACAGCCAGAGGAGACATAAATCATGCCTTCAGTCTGAGTCAGATGCAGATGATGAAGAGGTGTTGGTGCCAAAGCTAAAATGTCTCACCATTCAACGACCACTTTCTCCTCCACCAACTTGACCAAAGACATCTCATCATTCGTCGTCTCCCAGTCCTCAACCCAGACATTACAGTCAAACTATTTTGACTAGACAGTGCAGACCGTGCACGTGGGTGCAAATCAAGGCACTCACCCACGATGCTGAGGATCTGGTTTGCTCTCAAAACACTTCTCTCACTCCCTCTACTGTTTTTCTTGCTATGCTGGCTATTATAGCATGCCAGGAGAGTTGTATTTATTCGAAAAAATCTTATTGGTCTTATATCCCAAACTCTCCAGTGTTCCAGCCTGTTACAGAATACTTAGATTATTACTGTTTTTGCTAATCATTCCTCTTTACTAAGAGGCCCCAGTCTTTTTTCATGACAAGTCAAAACTGTTATTAATCATAATTTTTCTTTTTCAGGTTGTTATTTTTCTCGCCCAATGCATTTAGTTTACCTAAAAAGTCAGAACCCTCCCTTGATATTTCAGGTTGTTTAAACTCCCGTTTAAAAGCTATGGTTATTGATAGCCCCTCCTATCTTCCCAGAATGGCAAATGACAATATAACTGGTTTCTTAAGTTATTGATTCCTGGGGACTCTGACCCTACGTTATCAACCAGAGCTCAGGAGAATCACCTAAATCATGCAGATCAAGGTGTCAGGAGCCACAATCGTGCCACCATGACTCAGCCTGGCCAATTGAGAGACTGGCGACAAAAAGATGCCTCTCATGTGCATCACAATGGACGTCCATGTCTCCCCAGAAAGTTTCAACATGGGTGGGAACGATGGATTAATTGGGAGAGGAAGGGGCCCTACCCCTGCCCAAAGATGGCATACAGGGTCACTGGTACTTGGACTGGCCGTGGAGTTGTCAGACTGCCTTGATCTCTCTGTGACCCACAGCTGCCCTAGCTCAGAGCCATCTGTTCTGTGAGCTCACATGCATATTTGCCATGGGGCACGAGTGTGGAGGGTAGAGACAGGCCTTATGGGGCATGGGAGGCGCTGGCCAAAACCAAGTGCCAGATGTACCCAGTGGCCACCTTTGAAACCTTCCATGAAAGACAGGCCAGAAAGTGCCTTTCCCTTCCCATCCCTGAGAGAGAATCCTCACGCTGAGTGTCAGGGATGGTGGTGGTGGAGGTGGTGGTGATTATTATTTGGAGGTGGAATCCCACTCTGTTGACCAGGCCAGAGCACAGGGGAACGCTCATAGCCACAGTGAACTCACCTGTGGAATTCAGGCGATCCTTTCTCCTCTGCCCTCCAAGTGGCTGGCACTATAGGCCTGTGCCACCTCGCCCAGCTAATCTTTGGCTTAATTTTTGATGGCTGAGATGTGATCTAGCCCCATGTGCCGGGCTGTTGTCTAACCCAGAGGCTGATGCCGTCCACTCGCTGGGACTTCCGAAGAGCCAGGAAACCAGAGTGAGGCCCTAATCCTGTCCTGTGGTTGTGATGGTTGTGGTGGTTGGTATTAATATTCTGATTCTGAGTCCTGCTGTGTCACCAGGTCATAGTGCAGGGGCCAGTACTCAGCCACCATGGTCTACACAGGCTGGGCTCTGGTGATATACCTGCCATGGCCTCCTGAGTGCCTGTAAAGACAGACGAACACCACCACCTTTGGCTCATTTTTTTGACTTCTTGTAGAGATGAGGTCTCGCCAAGGTGCCCAGGCTTGTCTCGAATTCAGGGACTCAGGCCATCCTCTCGCCTCAAGCCCCCATAGCACTAAGGTGACAGGCCTGAGCCTCCGCCCCTGGCCTCCACACCCCTCTCAGGGCCTCACCTTGAAAACCACTTCATTCTGAAGATGCGGGATCCTAGAGAGGGTAGCTGAAGTCAGCCGAACCCTACCCATGGGAAGTGCCTGATGCAGGGGTGTGTCACTGCTGGGTCACCCACCCTTTCACATACCTGGATCCCCAGGATGAACAAGCAGACTCTTCCCAGGGGCCGCCATGGGGAAAGGGAGGGCATCACTCTCAAATCTTTGTGGGGGTGGGAACGGCTGAGCGAGTCACGCCTGTCTCCTTAGCTCTTGGGAAGTCTGAGACAGGAAATGTCCAGAGCCCGAGTGCACAACACCAGGCTGGACATCATAGCAGGCCCCCACCTCGACCCCACACAAAACCCAGAAAGCCTTGGGTTAAGGCAGGCCTTGGCGTGAGGATCGCCTCTGGCCCAGATTTTAAGACAAGGCAGGTGACCAGGATGTCATCCAAATGGAAAGCATGTGATCGCATTAGTTTGGGAGGTCCAGGTCAAAAGAATGGCCAAAGTTGGGTGGTTTGAGAGCAGCATGGTCAACCTAGTGAGGAAATAAAAGAAAGACCCAAAGAAAGAAAGAAAGAAAGAAATCCATTTTCCTGCAAACCTTCTGCTTTCAGTCCTTCTTCCTGCCCCCCAACATATGAGGGTCCTGCAAGCTGGGCACATTACAGCCCTAACCCCCACAATGGCTAGCCCTGCTTTGGTGTGTGAGTTCCCAAATTTCCCATGCGGGTTTCCTGCCAGCTCTGCTCTCCGAGGTGAGATATGTTCCCCAGGCAGGCCAACCTTCTGACTCGGCAATGAGGACCTTCTGCCAAGAAAGTCCAGGGACACATCCCTTACCCACGGATATTTCTTCCCCTGCAATTCCATTTTCCTGTGTTTAAAGTCAGTAGCATTGTGAACACACCATGTGCAGATGAGAATCTGTGTATGATTCTGATGTTTTTGGAGATAGGGTCTGGATGTGTGACCCAGGCTGGGACCCAGGGACATGATCACCATTCACCAACAGCCTCAAATTCATGGGCTTTGACGATCCTCCCGTCTCAGCCTCTGGAGTGACCAGGACGATGTGTCCATCGACCCCAGACACCCTGTTTGGATGGGTGCAGAGTTGGGGTCTCCTTACATGGTCTGGGCAGGCCTGGTGCTCCTGGGATCCAGCCATCCTCCTGCCTCGGGCTCACAGAGTGCTGGGATTCCAGGTGTGAGCCACCACACCAGGAATTCTGGTTGTTTTTTGAAGAAGCACCGAAGCTGGACTCAAGAGCTCAGGCTCATCATTCCATCAGTTTGCTAGGTGGAGGCCAGTGGCTGGCCTGAGCCCACGAATGGAGACCAACTTGGGCACCTGGGTGAGTTCTCATCTCTACCCTCCATCCCAAATGACCCATATGTGGTGGCACATGCCTGTCATTTCAGCTCCTGGGAAGGCTGGGGAAAGACTCGCCAGAGCCCAGCAGGCCAAGGCCGCATTGGGTGGGGGTTAGCCAGCACTCTCCAGCCTGAGTGATAGAGTGAGACTCCGACTAATAGAAAAAAAGGAAAAGAGGAAAAAAAGAAGGGCATCTACTTGTGTATGGAGTTGGGATTACCATGAACAGACAAAGATCAAATGGGAAGGAGGCACCAGCCTTGGGCCTAGTGTTCCCGAAAAATGGTGGATCAACAGACTATCAGGCTGTGGTTTTGGGAGGATGAGGCAGGGGACCACTGGAGTCCAGGAGTTTGGACCAGCCTGAGCCATGTAGTGACAACCCATTGCTCCCTGGAATGCAAACAATGGAGTCGCGCATGGTGGCGTCCACAGTCCTGGACACACGGGATGCAGTGGCCTTCATCCCATCACGTTGCTTTGTGCTCCCCTGCCGACTCAACCTGTGAGTCCAGGCCAGGTACCATGGCTCACAGCCATCAGTTCCATGCCCTGGGAGGACAAGGTGGGAGGCTGCATTAGCCCAGGGGTTGGAGACCAAACCAGGCGACATGGCCAGACCTCGTCTCGGTGAGAGGTTCTGAAAATGGAGTCCGGCATGGTGGACCTGCAGGTCAAGGCCCTGGGAGCCACGATCAAGCCGCCATGCCCCATCCCAGCTGATGGAGACCCTGGCGACAAAAAAGAGGTATCCCATGTTCATCACAAAGGCAGTCCATGGCTCCCGAGGTAAAGGTCTGTGTGGGTGGGAGACGATGGAGTGTTTAGGAGAGGAAGGGTCCTCCCCCACATGAAGATGCCAGACAGGATGACCAGAACCTGGCTGGCCAAGGTGTTTCCAGACCACCTTGATCGCTCTGTACCTGATGGCAGTCCTATCTTGGGGTCTTCTGTTCCATGACCTCACACACGTATTTGCCATGGGGCATGAGTGTGGAGGTTTGGGGTAGGACTTATGAGACGCATGGCCAAAAGCGCATGACAGACATGCCTGGAGGCCACTTTTGAAACCTCACGTGAAGGACAGGCTGGAAAGTGCCTTTTCCTCTTCAATTCCTGAGAGTGACTCTGTGCTGGGTGTCAGGGTGTGGTGGTGGTGTTGGTGGTGGTGATTATTGTTATTTGGAGTCTGAATACTGCTCTGTTGCCCATGCTGGAGCTCAGGGGCATGCTCACAGCCACCGTGGACTCGAACTGTCAGGCTCGGTTTATCCTTCCAACTTGGCCCCCGAGTGGCTGAAACCACAGGCCTGCACCACCACACCTGGCTAATCTTTGGATTTCTTTTTGATTCCCAAGACTGAGGAAGAGGCAGGAGACTTCTTGAGCCCAGGGTATGGAGACCAGGTGGGTGATGTAGCCAGACCTTGTCTAGGTGAGAGGTCCCCAAAATCAAGTAAGGCAGGGTCACCCCCACATCCTAGCTGCTTGGGGCCCGAGGTGTTAGGACGGCCTGAGTCCCACAGGTTGAGGCTCTGGGAGTCACAATCATGCCACCACACCCCAGCCCAGCAGACGGAGACTCCAATGACAAAATAGATGCCTCCCACGAGTGTCACAACAGGTGTCTGCAGCTCCCCAGGGAAAGATCCGTGTGGGTGGGGGATGATGGAATGTTTGGGAGAGTGAGGAGTCCTCCCTCCACAAGAAGGTGGCATACAGGGCAATCAGAAACTGGGTTGGCCGCAAAGTTGCCGGTCTGCCTTGATTGCTGTGTGCTTGACAGTGGCCCTAACTCTGGGCCCTCTGTTCCATGAGCTCAAACATGTCCTTTCTGTAGGGCATGAGTGTGGACGGTGGATGCAAGCCTTCTAGGGTATGTGGCCAGAGGCATAGAAGGGATGTGCCCGGTGGCAACCTTTGAAACCTCCTGCAAATGGCAGGCTGGAGGGTGCCTTTTCCTCTCCCATTCCTGAGGGTGACTCCTTGTGCTGGGTTACAGGCTTGGTGGTGGTGGTGGTGGTGGTGA
>NW_007247523.1:0-2451 GCF_000164805.1 Carlito syrichta
TCAGATAATAGCAAGCACAAATAGGATAAAACTTATTAAATCCAGGATAAAAGAGAAGCCATGAGAATAGGACGAGTAAGTAAGGAGTCTGGAAAAAACTACAGTTGGTCATAAAATTTTGTCCTAACCAAACCGGTAGCACAGAAAGATGAGATTTTTGCCACCTTACTATTATATAATAAATTGTCACATATAAGTTAGGATGCTAATTCATCCACAGAGAAAACTTTTTCCTGGCTGTAAATACTGAGATGAATTTTTTGTACTGCTTTTTACATAGGGAGACAACATAAGAAACAGTATTCTTGATCATCATTTTTGCACAAATGATGATAAAATGTACTTGTAGTCACCTCTCAACAAAAGTCAAAAGCATAATGTTAAATTATATAAACGTAGTGCTGGTGTACCAAAATGATGTATCCTGGATAGAACACTTTATTATTTCACTGGATTGATTGCTCCCAACCTTGCCAGTTAGGTATTAGTTTCTCTTTACTTCTTTTAGGTTTGTTTGTTTGTTTTGTTTTTAAATTATATGTTAGTTGCTGGACTATCAACATCTATTGAATGAGAGAATAATGATAAAAGGCTATTATGAATTAACATTTTACATAAATTTGTGTCTTACTAACAAGAGCTAACTGTTGAGAAATTAAGTTGAGTCTAAAGCTGTTTCCTTAAATATTTTAAATTCAACCTAAAGGTTTCTTCATACATAGTGAACTTTAACCTAAGTAGACGTGTAAACAGACTATAACCTATTCTTGTACCAGTCACTGAGTTTTGGCCAGTGAAAGGTAGCCAACTTTTCAATCAGACAAACACCAAGCTGCAACTAATCTAGCTGTTCCATACCTTGCTTCTGCTTTTTCTACACCACTTTCCTTTTTCTGTCCACAAATTCTCTCTGACCAGACCATGTGACAGCTCCAAAGTCTCTCTGAACCTATTCTGGTCTGATTTATGAATCATTCTTTGCTCAAAGTCTGTGAAATCTGTCTAAAGTTTTTATTTTGACACTGCATGTCTCTCTCTGTGTGTGTGTGTGTGTGTATGCATGCACGTGTGCATTTATTTGTTTTTCATCTTTAGACTCAGGAGGTACACATGCATGCTTGTCACGTGGATATATTGTGTGCTGTGGGGATTGGGTCTCAGGTGAGCCATCCCAACACTGCTGATACTTTATTGAACACTTACTTTGTAGCAGATGTTGATTTATTATTGTTCACATAGGTTCTGATGGCTTGAAGACATACAACGTTAAACATACAAGGTGAGGAGAAATGCCTCTTTTGTTCACAGGTGTATCTGCCAGGCCCCTCTACTGGAAGTTACTATTTCTTTGTATTTAATAAGTACTGTATGGTGGGGGGCGATAATGAAAACTCTATAAACAATGTCCTCCTCTTCATCATAACTTTGCATTCCACTTTTGGAACACACTCCTGAAAAAGCTATTACTGTGATGGTTGCCAAGTGGAAATTTTCTAACTCCATCATTTCTTCTATATTTATTACTAATACTTCCCATACTCCCCTAAAAGAGAGCATTCTCTTCTCATCTGTTTTCAGAGTGAGCTTCTGTATGCTATTCCGCGGGTTATAAACAGTTAGCCATCATGAGTGTGCTCAAATTGTCCCAAATTTGGTTACTAGGAGCCCCTTCACTCTGATCCCTGTACCCTCATGACATGTCTTTGTCATTTCTTGAATGTGTCCTTTTGGAACCTGATGTTTCCAGACTCGTCTTTGGAGTCAGTCATTTCTCCAAGGAGTCCAGGTTCCTTTCACTGGGAAATTAAATTTAGAAACCAAGATCTGGGGTTTGGAGTGCTTTCAGTTCCTGGGGTGTTCTTGCTTCTCAATTTTTTGCTGGATGAGCTAAAAAATAGATTGTAGGTACGTTTGTGTATAAATACAATTATTCAGTAAAATGAGATAGTGAAAAGTCAACTACTAAAAATTTTATCACATATCTATATCCCAAATATCATGACCAAAAATGCTTTTTTGGTATCTTTTTATACAAATGGTGATTGTTTTCTTATATTTGAAGTCACCTTCTATTCTGACATACATATCATTTTCACCAAGGAGAAGAGTTTGGCTGCTTTTGGATGTTCAGAGGAATATATACGCTCTGAATTATTGGCAAGGGATAGTCCTCTGAGGTCTATGGTTTTATACTTTCCCATCCCACAAGTCACTTGGGGTTTGTGAACAAGTAGGTTTGTGAAGAGACTTCCCAAAACGTGTGCATGAGTAGTCATATTTATGAGGAATTATATGAAAATATTAGTCTATTCTTCTACTGTTACTTATCTAAAAGGAAAAGAAGCTGAAAGAAATTGTGTGTGTGTGTGTGTGTGTGCGTGTGTGTGTGTGTGTGTGTGTGTGTGTGTGTGAGAGATTGCTTTAGATATAGACCATCTACTGACCGGAATT
>NW_007247523.1:2812-5445 GCF_000164805.1 Carlito syrichta
CAAATGAACTCCCAGTTTTGCCTATCGGGCGACCAAGCCACCCTAGTAAGTTTACTTTCCTACAGTGCTTCTCAATCTTGTGGTGGGTGTGTGGCCTTAAAAAATATGTACGGTCTTGTGGGTTCCCGACAGTGAGAGTGCTGACGGCTAAGGTAAAGGTCTTTGAGTTCACATGCCAAGACAGCTCGGCGCTTCATGACTCAGTTCTTCCATCAACATCCTTCTCTTCATACTTGTGTGACTCTTTCACATGTGAGTTGAGCTATCATGTGACCTTCACTTGGCAAGAATACATCATTTATCTGTAAGTCCGACTGGGCTTCTCATTTTGTCTACAGTGAGTGAACTGAAACTAGCTTATTGGTATAAAATAGTCATTAACAAGATCCATAATATGCTGTCATTTATGAAAACATATTCAGAAATTTATAGAAATAAAAGTTTGTAGCTTGAATATGTATTTCCTAATAAATGGGAAAAGGTTGATGTACAAATGAAGCAAGGTTTAGAAATAACAAAAACACATTACAGAAAATGCAGGAAATTAAAAAAAAAAGAAGACACAAATCCCATGACTGCATACCCCAGCACACTGTTAGAAGACTAGAATTTCTAGTCTTCTATTTTTTATGCCCATAGGCACTTTGAAAAAAAATTCTAGATTTAAGAGGCACAAGTGCAGATTTGCTACAGGAGTATACTGCGTGATGATGCAGTTTGGGCTTGTTGAGCCCATCACCCAAATGGTGCAGAGGGTACCCAGTGGGTCATTTCCCCACCGTTTCCCCTGCCCCTCCCTCCTCCCTAAGGAGCCCCAATGTCTGTTGTTCCCATCTTTATGTCAGTGTGTCCTATAGACACTTTTAGATTTTGTGCTGCTAACGTGCACATCATTTTATGTACCTGTTGCTCTTTTCAGGCTGCGTCTGAGACAACGATCTCCATTTGGCCTGCCTTAGGCGCAAACTAAAGGGCATCAATGTCCTTCAGCAACTCTATGATCAGGGTGCTCTAAATCTTATAAATTACACTTAGAGTTTATTTGTTTAGGAAACCATAGTCGTATTTCCATCCATCTGCATTTCTTTAGTAATCACATGTCATAGGAAGAGCCTAACTTCATTTTAGAACCCCTAAATTCTGCAAGGTGTCCACACTTAAATGTCTTTGTAATCAATTAATGAATTGCAATCATCTCTAAATTTCTTCATATATTATTTTAAAAGTTTCAGGTTTTCGTTCTGTCTTTGTAGCAAAAGAAAACTTCACTGAAGCTAGACACTACCTAACAGGATATGCTACCACTGGAATTTATTCTAAAGAAGACGTTTTGATACTGTAAGCTTATTGTTCTTTTAATTTGGGAGAGGAAGAGGTTATGTAATATAACGTGTGGCTTGCCTTTACACAGCTGAAGAAGGAAGCGAGGGCAGCAACACACATTAATCTTTATCTTCTTCTGGAAGAGCTGAGAAATATGAGGATATTTAGATTTTTTTCTTTTCTTTTTTTCTTTCTTTTTTTTAAAATTGTAGGTCAAAGTCCCTATGGAGGCAACCTTGGATTCATAGTTTACCATCCCCTTATAAAAATTTTTCTCTTTGCGTTCTCTCACCTGCAATTTTGGTTCTTTGGAGTTGTCACAGCCTTTGGAAAATTTTAACTTTTTGAGCATTTGTGCTTTTGTCACCAAGGCGTGTGTTTTTAAAATCAGTGGTCACTGGGACAGAACTGGTGCGTCTGGGGAGTCAGGGGCTGGTGTGCAGAAGGGGCTGGTGTGCACGTAGGCCACGTTGCAGCAGACTGAGCAGTGATGGTGCAACCAGCCGAGTTGAGGAAGGAGACCCACTCAGGGGTCCAGGTCCAGACTGTCTGCCTGTGCCAGGCTTTGTCTGGTTCTTGCAAGGGGAACTGGGTGACGAGAAGTCCTTCTTCTGGACCCAAAGTGCACCCATTTTATGCTTAGTCCAGGGCTCAGCTTTTTATTATTTTCATAGCATTTTTGTAACTCAGTACCTGAAAATTGATGCAGTTCTGCCTCCTTGCAAAGCTTCAAAAGGAGACTTGAAACCACATCTCATTCAAGGGAGGTTTGCTATAAAAAAAAAACTCCGTGGTGGAGACTTTATAAATTCAAGTTTGTTCGTATTGTGAATGAGGAGAGTAAAGTTCAGAGAGGATTCGGGCGTTTTACACATCGTTGTAACAGACACGCTGTCTAATTATTCACCATGATGGATACAAATGTGTATGACCAGTGAGTCAGACTTCCTTCAGGCCAGCACGAGTTCTCTGCTGGTGTGCTGTGTCCACAACATCCGGAAATGTGCGGGTGGGGGCTGGGGATGGGGTGGGGAGGACGACCCGCCCCGCGGCTGACCGGGAAGCCGGGCCCCACGCCTCGCAGACAGAGGAACCCGGAGCCTTCGTGCAACTGACACCCGCCAGGCGCGGACCTCAGACACGGGACCCCGACGGCGTCACGGACGGCCGACGGGCACCGGGCGCCGAAGACCACGGAGCCGGACCCCGGTGCGGCAGCGGGCCGCGAAGTCGGGCCCCCGCGCCTCCGCGGACCGAAGAGCCGGTGTCCCAGGGAGACCCGAGCCCAGTGACCCCACCGCCGCGGACGG
>NW_007247524.1:0-1786 GCF_000164805.1 Carlito syrichta
AGCCACAAAGAAGGACAAAATTATGAACTTGCAGCAAATTGAATGGATTTAGAGTTGGCAATACTCAGTAATCTATCACAGAAACAAAGAATTGAGTACCACATGTTCTCTCATAAGCGGATCTGAGCAATTATCATAATACTATAAGAAAGGAATTGGCAATAGTGGGAAACTGCCAGGGGAGGTAGCAGTGAGGCACACTTCAAGAATAAGGGTACCTCTCTCAAAGCAGGTGACGTGGGGACCAAAGTGAAGCCCAAATTTTGCCTGTTAAATGACCATTTGTATACCTAATTCTGAATTGTACCCTACATTTTTAAAATAAAAAATGCTTTAAAAAAGAGAACCAAACTGGTGAAAGAAAAAAGAAATCCCAACTATAGTCTAGAAGACTGTACATACCATAAAGGGTGACATCTAACTAACACCATCATCACCAGGGAGACGAGGAAAATGTAAATAATGGCTACATTTATGTAGTGGATTTCAGGTAACCTTACCATTTTCTTTCTTCTGGGTAATACACTTTTAATACTTTTATAATAAAAAATGTGTTTAGAAGAATGTTATCGAGACGCCAAGCCTCTTGGGTGGTAACACAATCTGAGGCTGATGAACACAGTACTATTATTCAATTTAGGTATTCTTTATTGGGCTAATTTTAAGTAATGCATTATTATAAAAAATGTGAATCATAAGTTTTGAATACACTATACTGAGATGTCTGTACGTTGACTACATACCAAGGACCAGAATTCAAATAAACAAAATCTATAATATTGAGCCAATGAACAATTCCATGAAAAAGTGTGAGGAGGACAAAGAAAAAAATGAAAAAATGTCACACATGTCCAGACTGAACATTTTTCCTTTAGGCCCTAACACACTGTCTCTAATGAGTGGATGCAAAATCCTATCTCAGCTCTCATAGTCAACAATGATCTCTTCTACCTTTGCTATTTTCCCTATTTTTAAAAAATAAAGATGGGATCTCACTATGTTGCTGAGTCTGGATTTGATCCACTGCGTTCAGGTAATCCTCCCACCTCAGCTTCCCAAAAGGCTGGAATTGCAGGCATGAGCCACCACAACCAGTGTATGCTACTCTCTCTAACTCAGACAGTGGGTTCATCCCCACTGGATGTCTGAGGCTCTGATATTGTGTGATGCACAGGACCCCCTCATTCCTTCCCCAAATGTGTGAGTAGAGTTAACAAGAGAGATGGAATGTCACTTGGTAAACATAGCAACCCTCAAACACTAAAGGAGCTCACTGAGTGTCTATGGCCTTCTGGGAGCTAAGCTGTCACTGGTCTGTACAAAACTTCATCTTTCCTAATTTCACCAATGAAAATATCCCTATGTTTACATCAAACACCTAATAGAGGTTGACAAAAGGATTGTTTTCCTTCTCTGAAAAAAAGAAAAAGTACCATAATTCATTGGCAATGCAGTAGTTAAAATTAGTGAAACTTCTGTTTCCAATTTATTAAAAACTAGACTATGAGAAGTCACTATTATGTTTATTGACATCTAGATGTGAATCAGTTTAATGCAAAACTGACTTGGTTCACTATAATAGGATTACGCTGCCCAAAAGCATTTAAAATTGTCTAATTTTATGTATTTCCCGCATTAGCCATAACCTTATAATTTAAGAAAAAGAAAAATTCCTTGCACAGATATTCCTAAATATGTGATTCATAAATAATCAGCAATAGTGTTAGTAATTCACCATTCACTGTAAAATATGTAAAACTGAAACCAATTATAGACATTGGGTTTC
>NW_007247524.1:2395-5322 GCF_000164805.1 Carlito syrichta
CACTCCCGGCCACCACAGCCTCGACCAGCTGGGCTCAGGCAATCCTTCTATCTCAGCCTTCCAAGTAACTGGAACCACAGGTGCATGCCACAGCGCCCAGCTAACTTTTTGATTTATTGTTGAGACAAAGTCTCACCAAGTTGCCCAGGTTGGTCTCAAACCTCTGGACTCAGGCAATTCTCTCATCTCAGGCTATTTGTTTTTACAATTTTTCTGTAAGGACAGGGTCTCACTATACGGTTTAGGTTGGCCTCAAACTCTTACATCAAGCAATACTGCCACCTTGCCACCAGTTAATACTGCCATACTTTCCTTTCAATGTTCATGACCCATGGTGCCTTGGCTGCAAGTTCTTATAGGTAGTGTGGGTTTGGGCTTTCTAGGTGTATTGTGCTTCTTGGAATTTCCTCGATTCTGTGGGAGAAAAATTGCAAAAGCAAGTCTCTAACATCTGTGCTTCTAGGAGAATAGTCCTTAGTGCCACAGCTACTCCTAGCAAAAGTAGGGTCACCATGACAACAACATGGGGGCACACTGGGCAAGGCAGCATTGAGATGTAAATTTTCTACCTTGTTTTACCGAAGAGGCCGGTGCTAGGGGCACAGTTTTACAGTTGCCTACTGAAACATTGTTTAGGAACATAGAACAGGATTCTAGAGATTCATAGTATAAAATGGGGAAGAGAAACCAACTGAAACTCTCCAATTAGTAATCTAATAACTAGACCGGGTATGGTGACTCAACCTGTAATCCCAGGTCTTTGGAAGGCCTTGGTGAGTGGATTCCCTGAGCCCAGGGATTCAAGACCAGCCCTGTCAACTTGGCAGGACCTCATCTCAACAATAAATCACAAAATTAGCCAGCGTGCTCCTGTAGCTCCAGCTACATGGAAGGCAGAGGTGGAAGGATCACCTGAGTCCAGCAGGCTGAGGCCATGAGCATGTCACTGCACTCCAGCCTGGGTGACAGTGAGACTCCAACTCAAAAAACAAAAAAAGGAAAGAAAAGAAAATGCACTTTTGGTAAAGAAGGTTATAAAAGGCATGAGGGTGTGATTTTGCTAAAGAAAAGGAGTTGTGTCTCGTTTTGAGGCAATATAAAGAATGTTTCAAAATGAAGAAAAAAATTTGAAGTTATCCTATAAGTGACTGAGGCAGGTGGCTCAACCAGTAGAGGTTTATTTAGCCAAAGTTGAATATGCATCTGGCAGATACACATGTCATGGGAGAATCTGTGACCTGTGCTTTCCCATGAAGTCTTGGGGGATGTCAGAATTTACAAGAGAAAGAACAGGTGGGAGAGAAATAAGGGAGGGAGGCAGACAGTGAGGCCAACAGTTACTGTTCGGCAGATGTGCTGGTGTTATGGGGGAAGCTGCAAAGAACTGTGCAAGCAGTAGGTTAGAAAAAAGTTATTTAGTAGGTAAATTGGAAAAAAAAAGGTTGTTCCACCTCCTCAAGATTGAAAAGGAGGCCAAGCATTGAGAAAGTGTCTGACACTGGAGCTGGGTGCTTACAAGGCTTTCTTTAAAAGTCTGGAACAGGAGTATTCCTGTGAAATGTAACAGTGTGGGCAGGGGTTGCGGTGGTGGTTTTGCCATTAGCTTTTCAGGAAAGCAGCAGCCAAATAATTGATCACAGTAAAGAGAGTAGCCCAAGTCTGAAAAAACTGAGTTTCAAGATACAAACATTATGTTTTAAATGTCCTTAGATTTAGGAAACCAAAAGGCATTTGGCTAGATATGTGTTTTATATGGGATAATTGCAGGAAGGCTGGAGTCATCAGACAGTGTGTTTCTCTTCTCTCAGTGTCCAAATGGTTTGTCAGGCAGGATTGCTAGAAACTCATCCTTGGAGCAAGATGTTAATTATAAAATCCTGATGCCGATTACTGGGAAGAGGTTATAGTTTTATTCGTTTTACTCAACGGTGACTTTAAATGGTAAGGTGAATTAACTTTATTTCAGAGAAAAAGTCTAGCAGAGCTGATTACAGAATAACATATGATTTACTGAAATATACCACTAATCAGTAGTTATAGCAAAACAGAAATATTAAGCAGCTCTCTACTCTCAAAGGAACCCCATTTTTGCTTTGTTAGTCCTTTCATTTCTCCCTCTTATTGTTTTGAGATATCCTTATTTATAACTGTGAATAGAATGAAGGTCAGTCTTCTGTAACTACTTCCTGCTTGACAGGGGCCTAGAGATGTCCCTGTCTGTCTAAAGTAAGAGGAAGGGATGAGAGGAGAGGAGCTAATGGAGTTGGAAATGGAAAATGTTACTTTGGCAAGTTAAGGTGAACAAGAGAATTTATTTATTTATTTTATTATTTTTTTTTTATTTTTTTTGAGTTGGAGTCTCACTCTGTCGCCCAGACTGGAGTGCAGTGACCGCTCCCGGCCACCGCAGCCTCGACCTGCTGGACTCCGGCGATCATTCTGCCTCAGCCTTCCGAGTAGCCGGAACTTCCGGCATGCGCTACCACGCCCAGCTGATTTTTTGGTTTTTTGTTGTAGAGATGAGGTCTCGCTGCCCAGGCGGGTCTCGAACCCGCTGGCTCAGGCAATCCACTCACCTCACCCTCCCAAAGGTGCGGGATTACAGGCTGAGCCACTGAGCCCGGACAATAAGAGAATTTAAAACTAGTTCCACGGATGAGAGAAAACTGTCCCTTTTGCTTTTAATAATAAGCCTGATGTATAGCTACAATGATTGGTACGTTAAAGAGGGTGGAGTTCAGGTAGCCACACTGTGAGAGAGAACATTGACATCTGTCTGCCTCTGATGGGAGGGGCTGGAGGAGGGGTGGTATTGGCCTTCTGCGTTGACAGCAAAATGTTCCCTGAAGAAAGTTGAAACATTTTTCCTGCTTGAACAAAAGCAATTGGTAATATTTCAAGCAAAAATGTTACTTTGTTATTTATCT
>NW_007247525.1:0-998 GCF_000164805.1 Carlito syrichta
CAAGATAAACAATTTCAACCAAGAATAACCTACCCTGCCAAACTAAGTTTCATCAGTGAGGGAGAATTAAAATCTTTCCCAGATATCCAATCCCTAAGAACTTATGCTGCCACCAAACCATCTCTACATGAGACACTTAAGAAAGTATTAAACACAGAAGAAAAGGAAAAAGAACAATAATTAGCCTGAATGTGAATGGACTAAACACACCACTGAAAAGACATAGAGTGGCAAAATGGATAAAATATTACCAGGCAACAATATACTGCCTTCAAGAGACCCATCTCACTAGAAAGGACATACACAAACTCAAAGTAAGAGGATGGGAAACAAATTTTCAGGTGAATGGAACACAATAGAAAGGAGGAGTTGTGATCCTAATTTCAGACAAAATACCATTTAAGTTATCAAAAATTTAAAAAGATACAGAGGGCCACTACATAATGATAAAAGTTTCACTCCATCAACAAGAAATATCTATCCTAAACATATATGCACCCAACATAGGTGCACCAACTTTCATAAAGCAACTTCTTGGAAAACTAAAGAAAGATATTGACTCTAACACCATCATAACTGAGGACTTTAATACCCCCCTCACAACCCTAGACAGATCATCAGGACAAAAAATCAGCAAGGATATCTGGAACCTCAATGTGACTCTGGACCAAATGGACTTAATTGATACCTACGGAACACTCCAGCCAAAGACCACAGAATACACATTCTACTCATCACTGCATGGAACATATTATAAGGTCGACCACATAATTGGACATAAATCAAGCATAAGCAAATTTAAAAGGACCGAAATTCCACCATGCACCTCCTCGGACCACAGCGGATAAAAATAAACATTGACACGAACAAGGTCCCCCCAAAACCCACAAAGACATGAACACTAAACAGCATGATGCTAAACAACTCCTGGGTCAACAATGAAAGCAAAACAGAGATCAAAAGATACCTGGAAACAAATGAAAATGAAGAAACATCTT
>NW_007247525.1:1750-3238 GCF_000164805.1 Carlito syrichta
TGGGATGCAAGGCTGGTTCAACATTCGTAAAACCATAAATGTTATTAAATACATCAACAGATGTCACAACAAAAACCACATGATTATATCATTAGATGCAGAAAAAGCTTTTGATAAAATCCAGCACCCCTTCTTGATAAAAACCCCTGAACATCTAGGCATATGGGGAACATACCTCAAAATAGTAAAAGCCATCTACGAGAAACCCACAGCCAGCATACTCCTAAATGGACAAAAATTAGAACCATTTCCCCTGAAAACTGGAACAAGACAAAGATGCCCACTCTCACCCCTCCTGTTCAACATAGTATTGGAAGTCCTGGCTCGAGCAATCAGAGAAGAGAAGGCAATCAGGGGTATCCAAATAGGAAAAGAGGAAGTCAAGTTATCTCTCTTTGCAGATGATATGATTGTGTACCTTGAAAACCCACGAGAATCTGTCAAAAACCTCCTTACACTGATAAAGGCCTTTGGCAAAGTCTCAGAATACAAAATAAATGTACAAAAGACAATCGCATTTCTCTATACCAATAATAAACAAACAGAAACCCAAATAAAAAACACACTTCCATTCACAATAGCCACAAAAAAAAAGAAATACCTTGCCATAAATGTGAAAGACCTTTACAATAAAAACTACAAAACTCTGCTCAAAGAAATCAAAGATGACACAAACAAGTGGAAAAATTCCCATGTTCATGGATTGGAAGAATCAACATTGTGAAGATGTCCATCTTACCTAAGGCAATCTACAAATTCAATGCAATACCCATCAAATTACCAGCAATATTCATCGCAGACCTAGAAAAAACAACACAGGAATTCATATGGAAACATAAATGTCCAAGAATAACCAGAACAGTTCTCAGCAAAAAAAAAAAACAAAGCAGGTGGTATCACATTACCAGACTTCAAACTTACTATAAAGCTACAATCATCAAAACAGCTTGGTATTGGTATAGGAACAGGCATATATATCAACGGAATAGAATTGAGATTCCAGAAGCAAAGCCTCAATTTCTCAATCAACTCATCTTCGACAAAGCCTCCACCACCTACCACTGGGGAGAGGAGAACCTATTCAGTAAATGGTGCTGGGAAAACTGACTGACCACATGCAGAAGATTACAACAGGACCCCTATCTATCCCTATGCACAAAGGTTAACTCCAAATGGATCAGAGATCTAAATGTAAAACCTCAAAACATAAGAACCTTAGAAAATGAAGGACATACCCTCATGGAAATTGGAACTGGCATCCAATTCCTGAACAAAACTCGAAACTCACAGGCCATAAGAGAGAAGATAGACAAGTGAGACTTCATTAAACTGACAAGCTTCTACAAAGCCAAAGAACCCATCAAGAGAGCAGGAAGACAGCCTACAGACCGGGAAAAAGTATTTGCCAACACCAGGTCTGACATAGGCTTAACATCCTGGATCTACAAAGAACTCAAACATGCTGAAAAGAAAAAAACAAACAACCCC